>NC_063260.1:18896172-19203535 GCF_019578655.1 Ricinus communis
TAAATAAACGATGAAAAAATAAAAGAACTATTTGATGTTTAAAATACTATTCGATTCAGATTTAAATAATATTATAATTTTTTTAATATTAATAATGAAAAAATCGAATTTAAAACTTAATATATATGTATATATATATATATATATATATATATATCACCACATTCTAATAATTGAAAGAAAATTTTTGTTTATTTAATATGATAAAGAGAAAGAAGCACATTCAAACAAGTTGGCAGTTGAAGACTATGTCAGTGAGAATAAGATCTGTCAATTTTAACTTTAAAAAAAGAAATGAGAAACTTCCTTTGCATATTGAGAGCTGACTTAGTTGGAAATTGAAATACAAATTTGATCAATACAAACGCGGTCTCTACTTATGTTACATTGACTTGAAATCTTATTTGTATTTGTATTCACGGTATTGGTATGCACATGCAGGAATATGTTAAGATGCTAAGGCTAAATACATAACTGTCCCCTTAATTCAACATGTTTTTGCAATTGGCTTTTTCAATTTTACTTTGAT
Organism: Ricinus communis; assembly: GCF_019578655.1. Lineage (NCBI taxonomy): Eukaryota > Viridiplantae > Streptophyta > Magnoliopsida > Malpighiales > Euphorbiaceae > Ricinus > Ricinus communis. Next base: position 18,896,702 of record NC_063260.1, read on the forward strand.
CAATTCATCCTTTCAATCTCACACCCTTTCACAGACGGGAGTTACCCGCATACACTAGACCACTATTTCATCATCTAATCCATGTTATTTCACTGATTTGATGTTGGAATTGGAATCTTCAGCTGAGGCGAAGTTGTTTTTAGTGATGAATGGAGGAAAAATATCTTTTCTAATGCCCAGCCAAAAATCACTTGATACATTAATTTTTAATGACATTCGGGCAACATGATATATGTTTTTGGATTCCTTATCTAACGACACTTTCATTTTGTATTTTCGTTGCCATTAAGATTTTTTAGCAACCAGATTTTAGAGACCCTAAATAGATGTATTATAATAGATTATATATTGGACTTGTTAAACTAAGTCATTGTATGTAAATTGTGTTTCTAAATTAATGAAGTTTAGTTAATTAATTAATTTAATGAATCGCTGTGTTATGGCCACAATTAATTATAGTGAAAATAGGATATATGGATAGATGTAATCGGTATTGATATAGAAAAATATTTTAATATATTGATGGATAAATTATTGATTGATAAATTAAATTATACTGAAATTTTTTTAAAATTATAATTAAATTTATACTGATAAATTATAGTTAAAATTATTAATTTAAGTTTTGTTATATTCTAAAAATAAAATAAACTTTACGAAATAGCAATACAATTTTAATTTTAGATAAATTTGATGCATTATTAATAAGTCTAAAAATTAAATTAAAATTTTTTATTAATTAAGTCCTTTGACCTGATCGCCTAACAGATAAAGAAAATAGACAAAAAAAAAAAAGCAACGGTTAACAGAAATCAGCATAAAAAGAATATTAATTTACTTTTGGAAATGCATAATTTGAAATGTAAATTTTGATAAATTAGAGGGAGGTGATAGTAATTTTCCATATGAACGTGTGTATATATATATGAGTGTGAACATGCACACGAGAGGAGGATCAATTATTAGGACATGTAGCATTCGTGTGTTACATGTGCAAAGTCTTCCCTTATTTGCCTTTCATCTTCTCTATCCATCAGCCTACTTTCCTTCACAATAATCGAGGAGGATAACAAGTTATTCCCGGGACCCATAATATCAAAATTACTTTCAACTTTGTCAAGACGGACAAATGATAATTTATACATAAAATTAAATAAAATTAAATATATAAAATTTAGATTTACAATGGATTATTAAATCAAAGCATAAAAAATATTTTAAAATATTTGATGATTTCACTTAAAATTTGTTTGAGGTCAAATTAAAACTTGTAAAGTATATAATAAATATTAACAAAGTAATTATAAAAAAGTTACATGTGTTTAATGAATATTATATTATATGTTAACTTATCAAATACTTTTATATTATAATTTTTATAAAAATAATTTACATACATAACAAAGAGGAAGAATTTTTAAACTGAACTAAAATATTTTTAGAGTTAATAAATAATTATTAATAGTATTTTAATTCTATATATAATTAAGCTAATTTATTATATTCCTAATTTTAATAGAATTAATTATTGATGGATCTGATTCAATCCCATCCTATCATTTTTTTATATATTTATATTCTGTAAGAAATTGACGAATTATTATATCATATTATATATATTTATAATAAAGACTAAATATGTCAATACAAATTTTTATAAAAATTAAAGATAAGAATTTAGAAAAAAATGTAAAATACTTTTAATTATTTTATTGATATATTTATACTTAAATGCAAAGAATTTGTTTTTAATTTATTGTTAGTTAATTTAATGTAAGATCATTATTTAATATTCTTTTATCATAAAAATTTAAAATTTATTTTTTTATATTTTTTCTTACTATTTTTTTAAATAAAAATTTTATTTCATTTTGTTATAAATAATATTACTATTAAAATAATTATATAAAAATCATTAAAACTAAAATTTTAATTTTATTTTATATTCTTTTCTTTATAACCCTCCTCATTTTCTTTATATTCTCTTTGTTGGCTTTCTTTGGATGGCGACCACGAGTCCAACTTTGATTAGAAACGGGAATGAGATGAGAAAATAACCAAAAATCAAATGAAAAAATAAAAAAGAAAACATAAAATTATAAAGAAAAAGGCACAAATATGTATTTTTAGTGTCTTAACTAAAAATTATAATTTGAAAACTTAAAGTAATAATTTATTTTATTTTACATATCAAATAACATAAATATCCTTATTTATTCTTATGTACAATTTCTTCTATTTCTTCTTTCTTTTTTTAATTTTTTTATCTTTTTTCTATCTATAGATTCTTTTTTTATCCTATTGAATTAAATTTTCTAATTTTTATTCATTTTTAAAAAAAATTTACTCATTATCTTTTAATTTTTAAAAATTATCTTTTCAGTATACTTAATACTTTTCTCTTTTTCTTTAAGGTGAAAAAATATATTTTATTATTATTTTGAGATGAATGCACAAAAAAAAAAGTAAATGACAATTCTTATCTGAATCAATAAAAAAAAAATTTACATTTTTTTCTTTTAATCTTTTCAGAAACAAATGAATATAAAAAAAATAGTGTTGAAAATGGATAAAAAATAAAATAAAAAAGATATTATTTTAAAGAAAAATATTTAAGTTAATTTATTATTTAAAATAAGTCAAATAAACACTTTAACCTATAAAACTGGCTAGAGATACTATATTGAATATTTTTACCAGATTCAAATGTTTAATTGAATAAAAAATAGTTTAAACATTAAAATAATTTTATAAGTAATTAATGAACTATTATATCATTATATATATATGTATATATTTTTTTTGAATTTTAGATAGCTCAATATATTAAGAGAAAAAAGATAAAATATTTTTATTTTTATTTTTATTAATAATATTAATTCATATACTAATTATTATAATATTTTATTAATAAAATTATTATTAGTGAATTATTTTCTATTAAAGTGCCTATATAAATATGAAGATTGAGTTTTATTGTTATATCTTTTAAGTTTTATATTATATAGATAAAAGTTTTAAAATATTTTGAATTCAAGAAATTCATTCTTACTTTATTAATAAATTCAAAATAACATATCAAGCAACATAGAAAACAATATTATATAAAATTTCAATATTTATTTGCTATTTAATATTTTATATTAATATTTTATTCCTTTTATCATGCAAATTTACAAATCATCTCTTGTTTTCCTTAATAAATTTTAAAAATAAAATTTCTGATTTTATAAAATTATAATTATATTACTATTATAAAAATATTATATTATAACATAAAAATGTTAAGACAATTATTAAAATTTAAACATTAAACTGTTTAAATTTTATCATATTTATTTATTTTTATGAAAATTCTAATTCAATATTTTTGAAATAAATGTAAAACAAAATAAATAAAAATAAATTTTCAGCCGAAATAAAATATTTTAAAAAATAATATAGAATTTTAATAAAAAATATTAAATAAAATTAAATATATAAAATTTAGATTGACAATGGATTATTAAATCAAAGCATAAAAAATATTTTAAAATATTTGATGATTTCACTTAAAATTTGTTTGAGGTCAAATTAAAACTTGTAAAGTATATAATAAATATTAACAAAGTAATTATAAAAAAGTTACATGTGTTTAATGAATATTATATTATATGTTAACTTATCAAATACTTTTATATTATAATTTTTATAAAAATAATTTACATACATAACAAAGAGGAAGAATTTTTAAACTGAACTAAAATATTTTTAGAGTTAATAAATAATTATTAATAGTATTTTAATTCTATATATAATTAAGCTAATTTATTATATTCCTAATTTTAATAGAATTAATTATTGATGGATATGATTCAATCCCATAATATCATTTTTTATATATTTATATTCAGCAAGAAATTGACGAATTATTATATCATATTATATATATTTATAATAAAGACTAAATATGTCAATACAAATTTTTATAAAAATTAAAGATAAGAATTTAGAAAAAATGTAAAATACTTTTAATTATTTTATTGATATATTTATACTTAAATGCAAAGAATTTATTTTTAATTTATTGTTAGTTAATCTAATGTAAGATCATTATTTAATATTTTTTATCATAAAAATTTAAAATTTATTTTTTATATTTTTCTTACTATTTTTTAAATAAAAATTTTATTTCATTTTGTTATAAATAATATTACTATTAAAATAATTATATAAAAATCATTAAAACTAAAATTTTAATTTTATTTTATATTCTTTTCTTTATAACATGAAGATTTTACTTTAATATCTTCTTTTATCTTTTCATCATGGAAGTTTAAAATTTATCTCTTCTTATATTCTTTTCACTTTTTTTGGAAAAATAAAAACATATTTTTTAATTATAATAATATTACTATTAAAAGTATTATATTATTAAATTATTTTCTTAAAAAATTATTAAAACTAAAGTATTAAACTTTTTCATATTTCTTTCTCTATCAATATAAAAATTTTATTTTCATATCTTTTATTTAAAAATATCAAGATAATAAAACTAAATTATTTTAAGAAATTAATTATTATATAAAATTATTTAAAGTCAAATAATTCATTAGATTTGTAGATATAAAGAATAACATATGAGTTTTTACTGTACGATAAAAAAAATTATAAAATAGTTAAATATAGTTAATAAATATTATATATTAATTTATTAAATATTTTTATATTTTAATTTATATAATAATAATTTATACATATAACATACATAACGAGGAAATTTAATTAAATAAAATACATTAAAAATGAATAAGTTATAAGTTTTCTAAATCAAATAAATATCTTATATGCTTATTCTAATAGAAATAAAATAATAAATTACTTTAACTAATAATAATATTTATTTTAAAAGTATTAACTATTTAAAATCTTACACAAAATAGATTTGATATATATATTATATTATAATTTTATATTATTTAAATAACTAACTATATATTAACGATATACAAAAATTCTATATTATATTTTATATATTTCTATTATAACTGTAATATCTATAAAATTATAACATATAGTTATAATTGTTCTATATAAATAGATTTCGTCAATTCACATAATAAAAAAGACTTGGCCAATAAATTTTAAATTAATTCTTTTTTTTAATAATGAATATAATAGAATTAGTTGAAATCTGAAATATAAAAATTATAGATTAATCAATTAGTTCTAACATCTTTTAAATAGTTTTAATACAAATTCCATAGATTAAATTGGGCTAAAATAATATATAGTACTTTTGAATTTGTATCTATATAATTTATGAAATATGAACTTTTAACATATATTTATTTTTGATACATAAAATTTAAATTTATATATAATTTTATATATTTTATTAATTTATTGATTAATAAATTATATTCCTAATTAAATATTAATTTTAACTTTAAAAATAATATATCAATCAATATTTTAATATAATATTAATTAATAAATTAATTTTATGAATAGATAATAATGCCAATTATATAGTAAGCAATAGTATATTAGTTATATTTTAATATTATTTTAATTAATAAATTAATTTTTAAAATTAGATTTTAGTTTTAATTCTAAAAGAATAATATTCTAAATAATAATTTTAATATTATATTTATTAATAGATTAATTTTTAATTATATAATAATTTATAAAAATAACAATATCAATTATATTGATAATAATAATTTATATAATATTAAAGTTAATAAATAAATATCCTAATATAAATTATATTAATAAAATTACAAAATATTAAAAATTTAAAAAATTTAAAAATATTAAAATTTATCATTATTTTTAAAAACATTTTAAATAATATTAAATATTAGACATTTGTTAAATTTTATTTATAAATTTAATTTTATAGTATAAATTTAATTTTATAATTAAAATAATAATATATGCGCCTCGCTACTGATCCACCTGAAACTATAACATGCAATTTAACTTACTTCTTACATCTTTATACTTATGCCACTAGGATTATTCGATCCTCAGCTTTAAGACATAAAAAGCATTTTTTGTGTACAGAACTATCATAAAATGATCAAATAAAATCTTACAGCTGTTTATCTGCTTTTCGTTTTTTAATTTTCAATTTTTTTTTTTTTTTTGCTTAGATTATTGTCTACAAACCAATATATAAAAGAATAAGAACTATCATATATTATAGAACTGAAATTTACCCGTACGTGTCTTGTTGTTCTTGAATTATGATTTAAGAAATTTTCCTTCATGTTTTTGCATCTCTTGATTTAGCTGTATATGGTTCGTTATATTTGGATTATGTTGTGAACAGCTAAGACAGTGATGATACTGATATTACAGAACATGCTGTGAATAAATATTGTATGAAAAGCAAAAGATTTCCACTTTCTCTCTCTTCTATCTATCTAACTATCTATCAACTGTCCATGTGAAGTAAAGTTTACTCTCTCTCTCAAAGTTGCCCCCACGTTTTCCTTGGCATATTTTGTGGGCTCAATTCCTCTCTGCATTTTCCTTTTTCTTTTGAAAAAGAAAAAGAAAAAGAAAGAATGCTTTCTTGGGAAATACCCACTTGAATTTCCACCATTTCGTTCTGTGGAGAATAAAAAGATCTTCAATTTAAGAGCTAAAGGTGAGACATTGTTGAACTTTTAGCTTCTGGGTTTCCTTTGTTTATCATTTTGGTCATCTGGGTAATGCTACATTTATGTATTGGTAGTTTAGATTATACTTTCCTTTTTGTAAATTTTGAATTTTGGCGAGAAGAAGCTAGTTTAGAAGTCAAACTGGTTTAGTTGATCTAATTGTTGCTTGAGAGTTTGAAGTTTTTCTTATCTGGGATTTAGGTTACTGAGGAGCTTTTGTACTGAATTTTGGTTACTTTTGTGAATTTGTAGAGCTCTGGAAGTGTTTAGAGGATTTTAGGTGTTTTGAACAGAGTAGGAGCTGAAGGAGATTGGTCTTCTTCAGTTTTGAATTGGGCTGTATATTGTGTTCAAGAATTTGGAGATCTGTAGTAATAGAGTGGACATGCCTGAGATTTGCACATGGTCTGGATTGATGATGTAAAGCTGCATGCTTGTGCAATGCACAATTTTAGATTTGGTGTCAATCATTGTTTCTAAACTTGATATGGAAGTGGAAGTGTAGTTTCTGGAGCTTCTTTTTCTATTGTTTTTGGATACAAACATGACCTCAATAACATCACCTTCACCAAACGCTTCCCCAACTGATATTCTTCCAACAACACCTTTGTCTGCCTCACCACCATCACCTTCTTTGCCATCAGAGATTATACCCGCTTCACCATCTCCTGAAACAACTCTTCCTGATCAAACCATTGATCCTCCACTCCCTTCAAGTCCGTCTAACTCTTCAACTCCACCTCCTCAAACCCCTCCACTGGCTACCCCAGCTGCCCCACCTCCATCCCCACCATTATCACCACCACCACCACCATCTCCAACAACACCACCACCATCTGACCCACCTCCATCACCCCCAGCATCCCCACCTCCTGCCCCTCCAGTATCACCACCTCCATCACCACTTATTGCCCCTCCCCCAGCTGTCATAACTTCACCACCCCCTCCAGATGTGTCCCCTACACCACCAGCAAATAGCTCCCCCTCTCCGCAGTTCTCCCCAACAACTCCTGTGACATCAGCACCTCCCCCTCAAGCTGTCTCCCCTTCACCTCCTCCTCCTATTAATGTGCCTACACCTCCTTCCTCGGATTCACATCCTCCGCCAGTGGCAAAAGCCCCAGAAAGTTCCACTTCACCTCCAAAAGTTAAACCTCCACCATCTAGTTCTCAGTCTGGTGGTCCTCCACCTGTAACAAACTCTCCTTCTCCTCCTGCACCTACATTGCCATCACCGCCTCCTTCGATCCCATCAAGCTTGCCACCACTCCCTCCTTCAGTCCCATCAGCCTCTTCACCACCTATAATATCTCCTCCTGCTCCTCCAGATAATTCGTCAACAACAGGAAATTCTCCTTTGTCGCCCTTACCCTCTATCCCTACAGAAAAGCCAACTGCAAGAGCAACTAATGGCACTGACGTCTCCGTTAATACAGCCTCAGCAGGTGCAGGGGGTTTAAACACTGGAAGTGCGGTGGCAATAGGCATTGTGGTTGGGTTTGCAGTACTGAGTCTTCTTGTGATGGCAGTGTGGTTTGTAAAAAAACGAAAAAGAAGGCATGACATATCAAATATTGGGTACACTATGCCTTCCCCATTTGCCTCCTCCCAGAATTCAGGTAAAGCATTCATAATGCTATATTTTAGTCGGTTATATAGCTAACATTAGTGATTACTAGTTAAAAGTTCTATTTATTCATAATTGTTTGATGAATAAGAATAGGAATCATAATACTGGATGCAGAATCTGAACCTTCAACTTTATCTGCCAGTCAGTTTGCCTTTCTTTACCTTCCCTTTGCGTTATCAAATATCTGATGTTATAACATTTACATTTAGGTATATAGCAAGAAGCTCCTTAGTGGATGACTTATTGAGTAGTTCTACTGATTTAGTCTATCACTGAGATTTAGCTGTTTAGCAACTTGAATAAACTGCCTATGAAAATTAATTGATTTCTATGTGAAAATCAGTCTGAGCTTATGGATGGCTTAAATAAATCCTGTTTTCGCACTCCATTCTATTTAGTGGTATATTTTAATTTTGAGTTATAGCCACCTTAAAATCTGTTTTTCATGACTTGGCTTCTTGTCCACATGAAGCAGCTCATTCTGGTGGCTCCATTTCTGGCTATATGCTTGTGAGAATTTAGTTTGTCATTGTGAACATAAATTTAGTGTGAAGTATCTTCTTACATTCTCCTTTTATAGGTAAATAGGTTCTGCCAAATAGTATTTTCAGGTTGTTTCTACACTGACTTAAGAGTTAGTTGGCAATATATTTAGTCTGTTTGTAAATATGTTCATAAATAAATCTTATTGTTGTTGATGACAGCCTATGCCAATGAGTTAGCTGGCACTGATGCAGCAAAAACTAATGAAACTTGCATTTACTATGTAGAAGCACTATTTATAAGGCCCCAATCTCAAGGTCCATTGGGAGGAAGCCCTTCTGGCAGTGATTTCATCTATTCATCATCAGAGCCAGGAGGAGTAAACAATTCAAAGTCATGGTTTACATTTGGGGAACTAGTCCAAGCCACAAATGGGTTTTCAAAAGAAAATCTTTTGGGTGAAGGTGGATTTGGTTGTGTGTACAAAGGTCTCCTTGTGGATGGTAGAGAAGTAGCTGTAAAACAATTAAAGATAGGTGGTTCTCAAGGGGAGCGTGAGTTTAAAGCAGAGGTTGAGATTATTAGCCGAATACATCATCGCCATTTAGTTTCATTGGTGGGTTACTGCATATCTGAGAATCAAAGGTTGCTTGTCTATGACTATGTCCCAAATGATACTCTTCACTACCATCTCCATGGTAAGATATCTTTCTAAATTTAAAGTAGAAGAAATTCTTCAGTCTGAATAGTCTTTTTTGCTCTGCAACTACAATAAAATGCTTCTGTATACTACTTGCTCATAAATTGTTTTCTACAGTTACCATACGAGATACAGAAATTATTGTAGAACTGAATTAAATTTTTTATCATGAATCATCCATCCTTTTACCCAGGAACTTACTATTTCCCACTAAGCTGGTTGGTGAATCAATGTGACGTAGGCAAATATATTAGAAGAATAATGGGCCAATTAGCTAAAATATGAGAGTTTGGAATCTTTCTGACAAGAGACCGTTATCCTTTCCATGTTTTCTTACCTTTAAACAGTTTTTTCTTATAAAGTTCTGGTTATTTTAAAAAGATAATTTGGAGAAAGACCATTTCATAAGATTTTTGAGATTAATTAGGGTTGAGCATATTTACTATCTGAACAAAGGTTGTTTCATTTTTGTTATCACTTTTATTTTTTTCCTTTCTATCTACTTGCTACATAGGAATGAAACTTTACTGCAAGTAGCTCTGTTGTGATCTCATAACATCTTGACCCTTGCAGCTTATGGCATGCCAGTTATGGATTGGGCGATTCGGGTGAAAATTGCTGTTGGAGCAGCTCGTGGCATAGCTTACCTACATGAAGACTGTAATTTTCCTACTTTTATTCCTGGAATAATTTTGAAATTTTGCTCTGATTATTTCCACTTTTGTTGCATTGATGTTTGGTTAATAGCATGAGTCCTGAAACACTGACCCCTTTTCTGTCTCTCTCTCCTTCTCTCACTCTTTCCAATTAAAATCTAAACTTTTAGTTTTTCTGGTACCAATTAAATGTAAATCAACAAAATGCTTTACAAGAAGATTGACATATGTTTAGAACCTTTTTAAATTATTGGAATAAGGGAAACATTAATATCCTAAAGGGTTCTTTATTTTTAGCAAATTTAACAACTGATAACATTCAAGGTTTAAAAGGCAACTCCTTGAGGATGTAATGTACCCATGAGACAAGTTGATTATCATCTCTCTAGTTTACATAAATTAAAAACTGCTTTATTGAAATTCACCTTTATTAGACGCACTCCTATCAGCAATATCCATCGACACATTTCTCTCTAATTTCTTTTTTTATGTATCAGGTCATCCCCGCATTATCCATAGGGATATCAAGTCATCAAACATCCTCCTTGATCACAATTTTGAAGCTCGGGTATGCCTTTTGCAAATAAATAGAAAAGATAGGTTGTATTGCCGCTTAATTTACATGTATTACATTGTACATATATATAGGTACAAACATCACCTAAATAAAGAAAGAACATAATCACAGCAATTTACAGCTATATAAGAAATCTGTCTAATGATTTGCTAATCTCCTTTAATGTAGCCTAGAATTCCTATATTTACAGCTAGGTCAATATTTCCTATTCCAACACTCCCCCTCAAGCTGGCTGAAAAATATCTCCCATTGACAGCTTGCTTACTAGAAAATCAAATTGTCTTTTCAGTAGTCCTTTGGTAAAAATATCAGCTATTTGTTGAGATGTAGGAATATAAGGAATCCAAATCAATCCACTTTCAATCTTCTCTTTGATAAAGTGCTTGTCAACTTCAACATGCTTAGTCCGATCATGATAAATTGGATTATGTGCAATGGAACAAGTAGCTTTGTTGTTACAATAGACTTTCATAGGGAGGGAAATAGGTAGTTCCAAATCTTCTAGTAACCTTTTAATCCACATTGCTTCACAAATTCCATGTGCAAGAGATCTGAATTCAGCTTCAGCACTACTACGTGCTACGACATTTTGTTTTTTGCTCCTCCAGGAAACAAGATTTCCTCCAATAAAAGTGCAGTACCTTGATGTTGACCTTCTATTCGCAATGCTACCTGCCCAATCAGCATCGGTATAGACTTCCACTTGCAAATGACCAGATTTTTTAAACATCAGTCCTTTTCTAGGTGTTCCCTTTAGATATCTAAGTATCCTATAGGTAGCTTCAAAGTGTTCTTGGCCTGGTGAGTGCATAAATTGACTAATCATGCTTATTGCAAATGTTATATCAGGACGAGTATGTGACAGATATATAAGTCTGCCACTAAACTCTGAAACCTCTCCTTCTCAATTATGTCCTCTGGTTTTGCAGGATTTAATTTGTGATTCACCTCCTTTGGAGTTTCAGCTGCTTTGCAACCTAGAAGACCTGTTTCATTTAGTAGATCAAGGATATATTTCCTTTGATTCACAAAAATTCCTTCTCGTGATCTTGCAAACTCCATGCCTAGAAAATACTTTAATGCCCCTAGGTCTTTGATCTCAAAATCCTGACTTAGCTTTTTCCTTAAACTAGCTAATTCATCCTCATCATCACCAGTTAAAATCATATCATCAACATACACAACTAACACTGCTGTTTTACCTTCCTTAAAACGTTTATAAGACATGGTGTGGTCTGCTTGACTTTGATTGTATCCATATTTTTTCATTGTTTTCCCGAATCGTTCAAACCATGCTCTTGGGGATTGCTTGAGGCCATATAAAGATTTCTTAAGTTTGCAAACTTTGTTTTTGCCAACAAATTTTTCAAATCCAGGAGGTGGACTCATGAACACTTCCTCTTCTAAATCACCATTGAGAAAGGCATTTTTCACATCTAGTTGGTGTAGTGGCCAACTGAAATTAACTGCAAGAGACAATAAACCACGTATAGAATTAATTCTGGCTAATGGAGCAAAGGTTTCTTGGTAATCGATACCATAAGTTTGAGTAAACCCCTTAGCCACCAGCCTAGCCTTGTATCTCTCCACATTGCCATCTGCTTTACATTTTATAGTAAAAACCTATTTGCAACCAACAATTTTTTGATCTTTGGGGAGTTCTACCACTTCCCATGTCCCATTCTTTTTCAACGCACCCATTTCTTCCATTACTGCCATCCTCCAATTTGGATCATCAAATGCTTCCTGAATATTTCTTGGAATAAACAGATTTGAGATTTTTGACACAAATGCCATATGACTCTTGGAGAGTTTATTATAAGATAAATAATTTGCAATTGGATGATTAGTACAAGAACGGGTTCCTTTTCTAAGTGCAATAGGGACATCAAGATCACAATATTCATGTGATTTTTGAGGATTATCAAAAGAATCATTATTTTGAGGAGAATCTTGAGTACCTGAATTCGGAGTGGATTGTGTTAGATTATGTAAATATTCCTTATCTTATCTTCTATATTTAGCATATATCTTCTGTCATTTATATCCTAAGGTAGTTACCTTATTTGTAGCCTATATTATAGCCTTATGATTAGCATTAAACACTTGTATATTATGATACAAAATCAATGAGAAAGACACGGATGATTTCTTTCATGGTATCAGAGCCTAAAACCCTAGCTGTGCCTCTGCTGTAAAATAATCTCTGCCTCTTTCCCACTTTCTTCTCTCCTTTTTTATTTTCTTCCTCACTATCAATACCAATGACAGAAACTAAATTTCATCCTGCTCTTGCCGTTAACAACGTCAAGAACTTCATTTCTATCACTCTCGAGATGGAAAAGGGCCAATACTCTTCCTGGGCAGAGTTATTTAAAATTCATTGCCGAGCATACCAAGTCATCGACCACATCATCCATCCTACTCAACGGACTTCTGAGGCAGCCAAGGAAAAGACAGTCGCACGTGATGAAGAACTTTGGTCACGCCTGGATGCTATAGTCCTTCAATGGATTTACGGCACGATCTCAAATAATCTCTTGCACACCATCTTAGAACCGGATTCTACTGCTCAACAAGCATGGGAGCGATTGCAAAATATTTTTCAAGACAATAAGAATTCTCGAGCTGTCTACTTGGAAAATCAATTCACTCATGTTCATCTGGATGATTTTCAAACTGTTTCTGCCTATTGTCAAGAACTCAAAATGCTTGCCGATCAACTATCAAATGTTGGTGCACCAGTATCGAATCAACGGTTAGTTCTCCAATTAATTACGGGTTTAAATGAAAATTATGATGGTGTTGCTACATCCATTCAACAAAGCAATCCTTTGCCTCCTTTCTAAGAGGCTCATTCGAGATTGATTCTCGAAGAAACCCGTAAGGCCAAGCAAACTGCAGCCTCTGCCAGCCTGCAGGTACAGCCCTTTTCACTGCCAATAATTCTGCTGATGAATCCAAGGGTTCATATTCTGGGTTAGGCAATGCACCAAACCGTCATAATACTACTCCGAAACGTGGACAGAATCGCAATAACAATCGGGGCAAAAATAATGGCAATAGAGGGCGTGGTCGTAGTGGCAATAACCATGCTAATGGTGGCAGCAACCACACACAACAGTCGCAACAGCGAACATGGCAACAACAGCCACAACAATGGGGACAGTATCCACCATGGGGTTGGGCCGCAGCCTTGGGCAGCCCCTCGATGTCAGTACCCTACCTCTTCTTGGACTCGGCCACCACCAGCTCGTCAGCCTGGTATCCTTGGCAATCGTCAACAACAAGCTTATGCAGCTTCTGTACCAACTTCTTCAAGTTATGATCCAACTGAAATTGAACAAGCAATGCATACTATGACTCTTAATACTCCTGATACGAATTGGTACATGGACACCGATGCAACCTCACACATGACGGCCTCTCCAGGTAATCTTTCATCTTATTTTAATATGAGCAATTCCAAAAATATTATTGTTGGTAGTGGCCAGGAAATTCCAATTCGTGGTTATGGAAAAACTAACCTACCTCCTCCTCACCCCCCTTTACATTTAAACAATGTCATTCATGCGCCTAAACTCATTAAAAACTTAATATCTGTTCGTCGTTTCACAATCGACAATAATGTATCTATTGCTTTTGATCCTTTTGGGTTTTCTGTGAAGGATTTTCAGACGGGGATGCCAATAATGACATGTAATAGCACTGGGGATCTCTATCCTATCACCACAACCCCAACCTATCGTGCCACTTCCCCATCCACCTTTGCCGTTTTTTCTCCGGTTCTATGGCATAATCGCTTAGGACACCCAGGACCACATGTTTTACGCTCTCTTCGGAATAATCAGTTTATTAATTATAAGCATTTTTCTTGCACCTCAGTTTGTTAGTCTTGTATTTTTGGGAAACAAGTCAGTTACCTTTTTATGACTCATCTTCTTGCACTACAATGCCTTTTGATATTTTGCATAGTTATTTATGGACATCTCCTATTTTAAGTTCGGCAAGTCATAAGTATTGCATTCTATTTTAGATGATTACTCCAATTTTCTATGGACTTTTCCAATTGGCAAGAAATCACAAGTCTATTCCATTTTCTTGTCCTTTAGTGCTTTTATCCGTACACAATTTGAGCGTAAAATAGAATGTTTTTAATGCGATAATGGTAGGGAATACGATAATAACCAATTTAAGTCTTTTTGTCATAACAATGGGATGGTTTTCCGTTTTTCTTGCCTTCATACTTCTCCTCAAAATGGAAAAACAGAACGTAAAATTCGAGTTATCAACAATTTAATTCGAACTCTTCTTGCTCACTCCTCTCTGCCACCATCATTTTGGCATCATGCTCTTCATTGAAATACTCTGTACCATTATCAGTATTTAGGGTACTGATTTTAGTTTGAAATTGATTTTCAATTATAGTGTAAAAATTTTGAAAGATCGTCTTAACATCAGACTTTTAGCCATTAAAAAAACCCAACACAATCGAGTATGATCATCGATATATGTGACAAACCATTTTTTTTCCGAATAAGTTTGGATCCGTGAGGGACTCCACACATTATCATTGTGAATTAAATAAAAAGGCCTTGAGGGTTGATAAGGCTTTGAATGATAAATGTGCTTATGACTTTTTGATAAAATGCAATGTTCACAATGAAAACAAGAACAATCTATTCCTTTAAATAAAGTAGGAAACAACCTTTTAAGGTAGAAAAAACTAGGATGCCATAATCTATAATACCAAAGCATGATTTCATCTTTCACAGAGATAGAACTAACACTACTTAGTCCATGAGGTTTTTCATCTTTGGAGCGTTCACCTTTAAAATGGTAGAGCACATCTAGCATCCTAGCACTGCCAATCTTCCTCCCCGAATTCTGGTCCTGAAACACAATAGGAGTCACAAAAAATGACACGGCAATTGGAATCTTTAGACAGTTTACTGACAGATAATAGATTACATGCAAGTTTAGGTACATGGAGGATAGATTTAAGAGTCAAGGTTTTTGACAAACTGATTGTACCTTTACCAGTAATTGGTGTGTAAGAACCATCTGCTATACGAATTTTTTCATGACCAGAACAAGGAACATAAGTATGAAATAAACTTGAGACACTTGTCATATGGTCAGATGCTCCAGAATCTATGATCCATGGAGCAGTTAGACTCACACAGGATAAGGCATTTTAATTTCTACCTGTTTGTGCCAAGGAAGCATTAGGAGTACCAGATGATGCAGAATTAGATTTCAGCAGCTTTAGTATTTGATCAACTTGTTGTGGAGTGAAGGGGACAGCTTCAGCTTCATTTGCAGAGGGAGTCTGATTGAACTTGCCTTCATGTTTTCCCTTCCAGTTAGCTGGTTTTCCATGAAGTTTCCAGCAGTTTTCACGTGTATGCTTTGGTTTGTTGCAGTGGTCACACCAAACACGGGGCTTTTCATCAAATTTCTTCACTTTTCTTGCATAGGATTCAGCTGCTGCTAATGCAGAATTTTCAGTGCTGCTGTTTGAGCCTTTTTTCCCCAACATAACCAGCCTGCGACTTTCCTCACGTCGAACCTCAGCAAATACCTCGCCAATAGATGAAAGGGGCTGTCTCCCAATGATTCGCCCTATCACTTCATCAAACTCCACATTAAGTCCCATGAGAAATTTGAAAATGCGATCATCTTCTACCTTTTTTTTTGTAATGATTGCAATCATCAGTGGATTTCCATTCATAATAGTTAAACAAGTCCAAGTCTTGCCATAGACGTTTCAGAGAATTAAAATATTTGGTGACACTATCCTCACCTTGATGGATTTCCCCTAGTTTAAGCATGATTTCATATATCCTCGACTGATTTCCTAGATCTGAATACATTAAATTGACATTATCCTAAAGTTCCTTTGCTGTTTGATAACACATGTAATTGGAACTTATGTTTTCCTCCATGGAGTTGACTAGCCATGTCATAACCATGGAGTTTTCTGCATCCCAAGAAGAATAGGATGGGTCATTCATGTCTGGTTCCTTCTTCTCACCAGTTAAGTATCCACTCTTCCCTCTACCTCGAATATACATACGCACAGACTGAGACCAACATTGAAAATTCTCTCCATTCAACCTAATAGTAGTTATTTGGACTGAATGAGAATCAGATGTGGCTAAGATTTTTTGTTGATTGGATGAAGTAGGTATTTCAGAAGTAGGATTAGTGACTGATCCATCAGATGGAGTTGCAGGCATGGTGGAATTGCAGTGGCTAGATTTTACTTTGAGGAGGCTAAATTTTTTTTTTTTTTCGGATGGCTCTAATACCATGCAAATAAATAGAAAAGATAGGTTGTATTGCTGCTTAATTTACATGTATTACATTGTACATATATATAGGTACAAACATCACCTAAATAAAGAAAGAACATAATTACAACAATTTACAGCTATATAAGAAATCTGCCTAATGATTTGCCTAATCTCCTTTAATGTAGCCTAGAATTCCTATATTTACAGCTAGGTCAATATTTCCTATTCCAACACCTTTTTATAAATCGAATGTTTAAATTGTTTCTAAGGATAATTTGTTGATGCTATTATCTAATAGGATTTTATTCATCCTTTGTCGTATAAACAGTCCTTTTACCAGTACTATATTTTGGAAAAGCCGATATGTTCTATTGTAGTGCACTTGTAATGAACATCTTTTTCCTGCTCTATTGTAATTTATTTAGCTAGCAATTTGGATTTTTTAAATTATGTGTCTTCTGGCAGGTTTCCGACTTTGGGCTTGCAAAATTAGCATTGGAACTAGATTCAAATACACATGTATCAACGCGTGTGATGGGGACCTTTGGGTAGGTGAACGATAAATGCTTATATCTTTAATAGATGCTATGTAAAAGGTGAAGTAGTGGTATATAGACATTGGTCTAGCAAAACATCGCATGAAAGCTATCATTACTTTTAAGTCTACATTGTAATTTTCTTTGACAAGTCTGATTTTTATTTTTTAAAAGTGATGTTTATAAAATTTTCATGAATCTAACATGACATGCATTGATTAAAGATATTTTATAGAAAAAACTGTTAGTATGCCAAGACCTTCTCTACTTGTATTTTTCTTAAGAATGGAACTTTGACTTTCCAGGTACATGGCTCCTGAGTATGCAACAAGTGGCAAATTGACTGAAAAATCCGATGTTTATTCCTTTGGGGTTGTCCTTTTGGAGGTAATTACAGGTCGTAAACCTGTGGATGCCTCTCAGCCACTGGGTGATGAAAGCCTAGTTGAATGGGTAGGTTCCCTAAACATTCTAACTTAATGTCTTTTAGATGTTAGCTATACTAGGGTCTATGCACATTTCATGGTTTGCAGATTTTCATCCTTGATCTAGTTAATGTCAATGAGCTTGCTACAGTTTTGGCAATAGCGTAAAAATCAAATTATAGCACTCATTTATGCATGTATTTTGCTTGTAAATTGAGCTTCCTGTAATATCTTTGTGCATAAGTAAATCTTTGCTACCATGAGTTGCAATTGGTCTCCAACGATTTCCTAGCTTTCCCTGCCTCAAAAAATTAAAATTCTTGTGCTGGTGGCCGTTCAGAATCCAGAGAATTTAACATTGTGAAAAAGTTCTCTTAAAATTGGAAATTCCAAGCATGTATGCTTATATTTTGGAACAGTCAACACATTAAGTCTTAGCTGGTCCTTGACCCCAGCTTAGCAAACTTTTTTTTATCACATATGAGTCATTCTAACTCTCTAGCTTCTTTGGGGGGCTTACTAAATATCTCTAGATGGACTCATAGCACATTGTTATAGCAGATGTCCATAGTGATGCATGACCTGATGCTACATAATAGCAATACAAATTTGCTGTTCATTTATTACAGTATTGATATGATATGTTATAGCAGAAAGCTAAAGTAGAGCAGCATTACCTATATGAAAATGGAAGAAAGCACTGACTTTTTGCATAGCTAAAGAATAGTGTTGAAGATAAAACAGAGGAGGATATGCAAGTTGGAGAAATGCATTAACTGCAACAGTTAATGTCAAACACAATTGCGTTAACGATTTTTCTTTGTCTGCTCATACTTCAGAATACTTGAAAGACTTCATCTGTTTTCTTGGTTTCCTTTCTTATTCTGATATCTCTTCCAGAACCCAATGTCCATAAATGTGCATTAATCCGCCTATCCATTAATTTAAGCCAAATCTAGCAAGTGTTAGCACAATCCTTATAGGGGAAACCCTTATGATTGCAACTGTGTAGGGTTAATGATTTAAGAAGCCAATTTACACGACAATATCTGACATGCCATAATTTGATCTGCCTTTTGTACCCTGTTTCCTTAAAACTACATTGAATTTGGAGCTGTTCTGGATACAGAATTCTTTCTGTTATTCTTTCTCAAATGGCTATATATGTTATCTTGTCCTTTTTCTTGCCTTTTCAATGAAGTTATTTGAAAGAAAAGTGAGTGAGAGAGTTAGGACATAGGAAGTCAGTTTAAAAAAGAATATCCGCCAAGTTATTGGATCATACAGTTTAATCCTCCTTAAATTTATTCAGGCTAGGCCATTACTTAATGAAGCACTTGACAGTGAAGACTTTGAAGCCCTGGCTGATCCAAGGCTGGAGAAGAAATATGTTGCAAGAGAAATGTTTCGGATGATCGAGGCAGCTGCTGCCTGTGTGCGTCATTCGGCTGTAAAACGGCCACGAATGAGTCAGGTAATTGGACATTACCAATATATATATATATAACTTTTTACCATATTTATTAGATAAACATAGTTATGGATGTTCCTCTTCTTTTTCACATCAGGTGGCAAGAGCTTTGGAATCATTAGATGAATTGTCAGATCTATCTAATGGCATAAAACCTGGCCAAAGTGAAATATTTGATTCGAGAGAACACTCTGCGCAGATCAGAATGTTTCAGAGGTTGGCATTTGGTAGTCAGGACTATACTTCAGATTATCTTGATAACAGTCAAAGTAGCTGGAGAAGTCTAGAGCATGGGAGCCGGAGTAACTTTATCCCATGAATGCATCTCCATATGGAGGAACGATTTTCTTTTAAAGCCTCCAGAACAAACTTGACTATCCTGATCATGATGACAGCTGATTTGGTAGGGTAACAGTTTTGCTCATTCCTGGATTTTGAGACCCTGAATTGAATTTTTTTCATCTTGGAACCAGGTCATACTGAGTACATACCTCTTGCATTTTCTTTCTTGTATGTTCCCCCTTCAGCTAATATGATATTCCCTGTATTATTCATTCTGTATTCTTTATTGTTTAATTTTCATCAATGATTTTTTTTTTTTGTATTTATGAATGTCAAATTAATGTAAGTCTCCTTTCTACAATGCCGCTCCTGGTGGTTGCTGCATATATGCTCTTCTCAGTGAACTGTAAGCTTTACATACTCTGCAAAAAAAAAAAAAAAAAAAAAAAAAGGGATTACCAGTCCATCCAGATAGAAAATTTATGCCTGAAATCCTGACTGTTTTATGCTTTTATCTGATATGGCTACTTTTAGTGATGAGATATTTTATGTTGTGAGCTCTAAACATTAGAAGCTTTACCAGGTCAATTAGACCCTACACCTTGTGTATATATGTTTGCGCCGGCTAATAAGAGAGATAATGTTTTGTATATATGTTTACCCTACACCTTGGACGGAGACAAAAGCTGACACTTTGACTATTTTGCACAATATCATTAGTTGTTGTATGAGTGTGTTTGCTATACCAAGCGTCGGTGGAGCTCATGCACCTACCTTCATACTCTCGTACTCAGCCTGTGTTGATCC
Source organism: Ricinus communis (assembly GCF_019578655.1). Classification (NCBI taxonomy): domain Eukaryota; kingdom Viridiplantae; phylum Streptophyta; class Magnoliopsida; order Malpighiales; family Euphorbiaceae; genus Ricinus; species Ricinus communis. The sequence continues at coordinate 18,917,224 of NC_063260.1, forward strand.
CTGTTCTGGCATAATAATAAAAAAAATTAAAAAAAAATTATATTCCTTATAACTGGTATAATCATCTTACAGACGGAATGAATATATATTCATTCATAGGTTTAGTTTGCTGATAGATGGTTTAGTTTGATAGTAGATGCTTGTTTTAGTTTAAACAATAGTTTGATGGTAGATGGTTTAGTTTGATAGTAGATGCTTGTTTTAGTTTAAGCAATGTCTTAAGTTCGAGTGTCTTTATTTGTAGCCCAAAAATATATAATTGTAGCATAATAACAAAATTTGTAGGGCTATTCTCTCATATGATTCTATCACCTTTGGTTAATCAAAATCATCACCCAAAGGCCATTTTTACATAGCATCTGATTTTATCTCTTGGAATGCTGGCCATAGTTCATTCTAAATATTCTCACTTTCTTTTTCTAGAAAATACAAAGAGATTGGAGGTTGCCACTTTCCAATCTTTTGTCCTATCAGATGGTGCCATCTGCAACATCAACTTAGAAAAAAGAAGAAGTCATATGGAACGTATTAATTGCCTCAAGAAACTAGACTTACCACCCTCGTGCAGTTCCATCTAATCTTCTCCATCTACCACTACTCTCCAGCCATCATGTAGCATGGCCCTCACGTCCTAATAAATACCCTACATGATACAGAGAAATATATGGAAGAAATGATGATATCGAAACCGTTAATCCAACCAGCTTTCAAGGCAGAACCAAGCCATTGTTTTGGTAATGGCGGAGCTTTTGGCTCCAGTTTGATTGCCGGAGACAATAAACTTGTTTGTGTGACTAGTGGCAATTCTTACTTGGGTGCTAACATAGTCAAGAAGCTCTTGGCTAATGGCTCTCTTGTTCGAGTCACTATTCAAAACCAAGGTTTGTAAATACATGTTGACTTCTTCATGATCCTTTTTTCTTGTTTCCTGCAGTTTCTTAGATACCTATTCGTATTTTATTACCAAACCAGCTTTGTTTTTGTATTAACAGTGGATCTGGAAGACATGAGGTGCTTAATCAGTGATGAAGAGCTAAATAAACTAGAGAGTGTTATGGTAGCCAAGATGCAAGATTTGGACAGTCTTTGTGCTGTATTTAGTGGCTGTCATGCTATTTTCCACACCTCTTCATTCATTGATCCGCACGGGATCTCTGGTTATTCAGTAAGTTTACTGCACTGTCACATTGCAGAAAATTTCAGTTAACTTTAGTAAAATTGCTTGTCAGACTCCTTACTTTTCTCTTATTGTGATCACATGCTGTCCAAATGCAATCTGCAGGAGCAAATGGCGTATCTTGAGACTGAAGTTGCAAAGAATGTTATTGAAGCTTGTAGTAGAGCAGCATATATTAGAAGGTGTATTTTCACTTCTTCTCTTCTTGCATCAGTCTGGATTGGTGATAATCTAAACACCGCAATTGACGAGAGTTGTTGGAGCAGTGAAGAATTCTGCAGAGAAAACAAGGTAGTTAATTCACTGCATTACCTATCTTTCTGTCTTGGTAATAAATGATATTCCTGACTGAACGTCATATAACCCATGTTGAATAACGGTACAAATTGGATGGAAGTATGTTATTCTGACACTTCATGTTGTGGTTTCTGTTAACTCGATGACGAATTTTCTAATCTTGATGTCTTGTAAAAATGGAAAACAACAGCTTTGGCTTGCCTTGGGCAAAACAAGAGCAGAGCAGGCTGCTTGGAAGAAGTCCAAAGAATTGAAAGTGAAACTTGTTACCCTTTGCCCAGGCCTTCTTATGGCTCCTTTGTTCCCCCATGCTCACAAAGAGGTCTCTTTTCCATATATTAAAGGTTAGCACTTACCAGTTTTGCACCATTAAATATTCAATCATCTTCTTTTTTGGTAGAAATTGAATATTCAACTTCAGTTCTAGGATTTTTATCATAAATCCAGAGTAAATAACTACCCATTTCAGGTGATTAACATATAGCCTGTTGAGCGTTGAATGTTGATACATACCTCAATTATTTAACACGAGCAGATACGTGTCACTCATTTATTAATTTAGTACGTAGGTGGAGATATATATATCTAGTGTAGTAGATATTTTTCCATAAAGCTAACTCTGCATGCATGTTTCAACATGCGCACAAAATATTAGTTGTTGGATCTTCGTTGCTCATGCACACATGTAGATTTGTGCTTCTAGCATTTTCCGGTCTTTATAAATTTTTGATCAATGTCTATGGTACTTATAAGATGTTAGTGAAACAATCTTGATATGAACATTGTTAAGATTTCATTCATATATATATATAGGTGGATCGCACATGCTACGACAAGGCATCCTAGCAACCGCAGATGTGAGCAAGGTAGCAGAAGCACATGTTCATGTTTATGAAGCCATGGATGATGGAGCTTGTGGACGATATCTTTGCTTCGACAAGATAATAAAAAGACTGGATGAAGCCATTCAACTTGAAACTGAGTTGAAAAAGCATGGATTGCAGCCTGGAAGTTTGGTCTTACCAGAAGATACAGAGGAAATACATAGCAATGTCAGTAATTCAAAGCTTGCCAAATTGTTATTTCAAGTCTGTCAAGGCAAATCTTGCAGACAATGAGAAAATAGTCCATTAAATTGTAAGCTGCTTTTACTGTACTCAGGAAGAATCAGGTAATTTAATTGTTAGAAAAGAATGAGTCCAGATTGGTCACAAGGTATAGCAGCTTAGTTAAGTTGATATTATGTTCTATTCAATGCACTATAAACAACAGTTTTTCAGTTGGATCATTCCATTTATCATTTTGTATAATAAAGCAAAATGGAATAGGTGGTGTCTAAACTTTTGAGAATCTATTATTCTATGTGTTTTAATTAGTCAATAAGATTACGACAAGTAATTTATTTTAAATAATTAACTCTGACTACAGATTACCAATTACAATGAGGTTTGTTAAAATAATATAAAATAGTTTTAAAAAATTTTACACTCTTAAAATTTGTGAAAAATTAGTATAATTTATAAAATATATGAAGAAAAATTGTAATTTTTCGTTATTTTGAATCACTAAAAAATTTAGTATTTTTTATAAATTTACTAATTTTTTTGTAAATTATTAAATTTCAAAAAGAAAAAAACTTAGTAACACTTATGAAAGGTTAATATAATCTTTTCCATATATTAAAGGTTAGCACTTACTAATAACACTTTTTCGTATCATTTATTTATTCACAAGTAGTAATACTTTTTCATAATATCATTTTTTTATTTGCAAGTAGTAACACTTATAAAAAATTAGTATAATTTGTAAAAAAATATGATGAAAATTGTCATTTTTTGTAATTTAGCAATAAATTTTATGATTATGAAAAAATTTAGTATTTTTCAAAAATTTTCTATTTTTTCTTAAGTCATTAAATTTTGCAAATGTAATTATTTTTTCATAATATTATTCATTTTTTCTCGCTAGTAACATTTATGAAATATAGTATAATTTGTGAAAAATACGAGGAGGATTGTCTTTTTTTTTATATAATTTAGCAATAACTTTCATGATTATAAAAAAATAGTATTTTTCATTAATTTGCTAATTTTTCGTAAATCATCAAATTTCATAAAAGTAATCATTTTTTTGCATAATATCATGCATTTTTCTGAAGTAGTAAAACTATGAAAAATTAGTATAATTTACGAAAAAAAAATATAAAGAGAATTTTCAATTTTCATAATTTAGCAATAAATCTCACGATTATAAAAAAATTTAATACCTTTCGTAAGTTTTCATTTTTTTCATAAATTATTAAATTGCAAAAATACTAAGAAAATTGTCATTTTTCGTAATTTAGCAATGAATTTCGCAATGATGAGAATATCTAATATTTTTCATAAATCATTAAATTTCATAAAAGTAATCATACTTTTATAATATCATTCATTTCTTCATATATATTTTAGCAAAAATAAAATTTTAGAAAGGTTCAATAAATTGCCAGTCACCTTTATATTTAAAATTTTAATAAAAAAGATTTAATATACTATAACCATAAAAGTTACCTTATTCTAAAGAATGTATGAAAGAAATAAATTTTGCGATTTGTCCTTTGCCAAAGTAGTGAATAGGTAGAGAAATTCTTAAGTAGACTCGACTTATTTATAGACTAAAATCAATGCATTGCTGATATATGACTTCATTTATTAAATTTTACATTTTCATTGGTTGAATTTTAATCATGAGTTATTAATGGTAATAAATAATCCAATGAATGAAAATAAAACAACATATTATCATATGCCACAGATTTAGTCTATTGGATGACGTGGTAAACTAAGTTTACCTTGAATTCTACATCTAACTGATGTAACTTGCTATGCCATATGAATGAAATAAAATAAAAAACTAAAAAATGACCTTAAATTTGCTAATGTAAAGGATACAAATATCCATCTCTCTTTTCTCCCCTTCTCTTCTTTCCTCATTTTTTTTCATTCAATCTTTTCTATAGAAATTATTAACAAATTTATACTAAAAACACTCGAGCTCTACTTAAAATCACCTATTAATTATTAATTCAACTAAAATACATTACTTGTGCGTTATTTTAACTTTTAAAAAAATAAAAATAAAAATACATTGCAAAACAAAAATTCTAAAAAAAATTATTGGCTAACCTTGTCTCTCACCCATTTCGTCTTTTCCAAATTTTAATGATTTTGAGTATTTGAATTATAGTTTCTATTGTTGTTGATGCTACTCCTTGGTAGTTGTCCAAGAAAATTTCTTTTTTTGTTCTAAAAGTTGTCTAGTTAAGGATTTAATGAGATTTATTAATGAGGTAAGGGTGGTGGTACCAGCGGCAGAATAATGATCGTAATGATAGTGATGGTAGGGATGCAGGTGGTAGTGGTGGTGCTGATGATGGAGAAGTGGTGGCAGTGGTATGCTTTGTTAATTTTATTTATTTATGGTTTTGTTAATTTAATATTTATGGAAGATGTTAAATGATGATATATGATTAAAATTAATTTTGTCAAATTAAAATATCTGTAAACAACAAATCTGGTAGGGCCAAGCGGAAACAGGATCCAATAAAGCCTATTTAGCAGTCCGACGAGATAAAAATAGCTGAAACACTTTTTTGATCCAATTATTTTTAACTTCAAATGTTTATTTGAATAAAAATGAAAGTAACAAATATCGAAATAATAGATTCTAAAAGATATAGATATTTTGTCATCGCTGGTGCAAATTTTTCTATAATTAAGCCCACTAATATAGTATTCTTTTTGGATTTAGGCTCTTCAAATAAATTCATTCAAGTCTTCTAACTTTAAAGTTTAGTGTATTCATAACCCTAGCTAAATAGACGTTAGACATTAGTCATGTGTTTGGTATTTGCTTCTTAAGTCACATAATGTATATTTTAATATTAAAAATAATATTTTAGTGGTTAAAAACAACAATAGAAAATAAAGGTTGCGCTTGTTGCAAGACTTAACCCAACACCCTACAACACAAGTTATCGACAACTATGCACCACATGTGTCCACATTCTAAAAGTACTCTCTTTTAAGAGGATTCATAGAATGTCAAGCCTTAGTAAGGTTATTTTCTTTGCATGGAATTAAACCATATGCTCCACCGCTTTTCTAAGTCCCGATTCTTTTGAGTTTCATTCTTGCATATGTACTAGGGCTGAGCACGGATCGGTCCAATTCGGTTATCTATAAATCACCAGTACCATACCAAACCTCGGTTATTTTAAAATTGAAGGTACTAGTACCGTACCAAACATAAAAGGATCCAATACCGTATTGTACTAATTTTATGGTTAAATACAGTTCGGTTCGGTGCTATTTTCGGTTCTAAAAAATTTAAAAAACACAACTTTAATCTCATCTTTAATCAAATATATTTAGAGAAAATATGATTACCAACCTAAAAAAAGTAGCATGAAAATCTGAATTAGAATTGCAATCACATTCTTGAACAACCTGTTTTACAATTCAGTCACTTGCAAATATAATAATTCATTCAATATTCAAATACAAACCATTAAAATATATGTTACTGCTAGCATAAAAATATTTTGCAGATGTCAATCATTAAAACAAATAAATTTATAAATTTTATGTAGCACTAAAATACATGTCCAAAATTAGCAAAGGAATGTTATTACCTCCCCTCAAAATTAGCACTCCACATTTAATCTTGGCATAAGGGACTCACCAATCTCAGGATCTTGAATAATTTTTACAATAAAAGTAAAAAATTAATTCAATAAAACAAACAGCTTCAACAATAAACAAACATATGTAAGAAGTAAAGAAATGTTACCTGACTCTATGCTTTCAATATCCTCTATTGATTCTTCTAGTTTGATATGTTTATTTGAACTTTTAAGCCAATCTTGACAACAAATGAGGATCTCTACTGTTGTAGGAAGTAAAGAACTTCTATATTGATCTAGAGTTCATCCTCCAGTACTAAATGCAGATTCAGAGGCCACTGTTGAAGCTTGGATAGCCAATATATCGAGTACAACCTTGGATAATATAAGATACCTTACTGAATTCACCTTCCACCATGCTAAGATATCGAAATCAATGGTAAATTTTTCTGCAAATTCTTCAAAGTACCTATCTAACTCAGATATCTTAGACAAATTCTGCTGCGCTTCTTCCTTTAAAAAGAACATAGTCATGTAGCCTAGCAAACTCCTGCACATAATCACCCATACTTTGTTGCAATACCTTTCTTTTAACCCTTCTATAAGTAGTTATACCAACATACATCTCCAAATCTTTTTTTCCATAAGTCTTGTAACTCCCATAGCTTGATAGATGGTTGTAAAATAATCTTATCTTGAAGTACTTTGCTAAGAAATCTGAGTTACACAGTGTATTTTTATTAAATCTATGACATTTATGCACTGGCTTATAAGTCTTCGCCATAAAGCTCTCAGTATTCCCTTCATAACTTGCAAACTACAGCCATGGACAAACAACCTTCTTTCACTTCACCTTCACTCTGCAAGCTTTATTTGGTCTTAGCTTCAGCGGCACACCCTTGTGAATTGCATACTTTGTCATAACTTCCTTAAACTAGATTGCATTCTCAAAAACTATTCCAACATTCTATATTGGATACTGGCATATGGGATCATAATAAACCTTATTAAATTCTCTCTTAGCAGGAAGATCCATTCCTTTATCATCTTCTTCAAGGTCTATTTCATTGCTACATTGGTCATCACTTGCATAATGTTTTTCATCACTAGCAAATTTTTCTTCATTTCTATTATTCCCCTTATCAAAATTTTCATGTCCCTCACCATGCCCAACTTCACCTAATGGCACCTTCACAAATCCATCTTCTGCCTCTCTCCTATATTTCCTTCTAAGAAAGTCTCTAGCAGTCTCTCTTACATCCCTCAATTCTTCATTTACATCAGTTATAATTGTCATCCACATCAGTCCCTATAAATTCCTCACTTTCAGCCTCACCCTTAACCTGCCATTCATGTTCGCCTTCAACTTGCCCTTCACCCTCATTTAGTTGTCCTGTATTGGTTGCTTCAAACTAAGATTTTCATCAACTATGCTACTAGATGCCCTAGCATTTGTATTTATAATGTCCTTTTCATTTCCAATAGAAACCCTAATGATGTAACTAAAGGCACTCTCACCTATTGCTAGATTATCATCCATATCATCAACATCTATAATTTCTTATGCCTGTTCAACCGCATGAGTAACATACAAGTCCAATAACTTTATGCAAATTTTAAAATAACTTGATCATTATTTAAAGCTAAGAATTCATTACTACTTTTTTGCTTTATTAAACACTCCACCTATTATCATGTACCCAAATCATATTTATACCCTAAAAACTCAAATAAAGACAACATTTTAAGGTTAATATTAGGTATATATATTTAATATTAGTCTCACCAACATACTGTGCTGGTGGTCCTTCAAGAATATGCCCACCAAGGTGCCACCTCAGATTGATAGCAATATATATTTTTTATAACAAATATAAAAAAAGAATAAATGTCATTAACTTATATAAAATTAAAGTAAATTTTATTTTTTTCTTTCCAAATACAGAATCCTAAACTAAAGCTACCACCTCACTTTATCTTTTAACACACACACCAGCGCCCAATACGCCGGTTAACTCCCATTTTAAAACATACGAAAACAATAAAAACAAACATAGTTTCCAATTCAGAAAAAGCTTCTTACTTTTTTGGTCCCAATCCTGCAAGCTTTCTTCGAAACAACTTCTACAACTGCATAATGAGCAAGTCAACGGGTTTCTTTCTTCAAAAAAAGCTTATGCAACTTTTTCTCTAATCAGTGGCTTTCTCCACTATTTAGTCGAATGCAGTCCTTTCAGTGGCTTATTTCTTCATATTTCAGTTTCTTTACACAATGCAGCGAAGTTGTTTTCTATTTAGTTTGTTAATTAGGAATTCCAAATTGAAAAATAAAATTAGGGATTGAAAAATAGATATAGAAGAATAGCTTAAAGAGAGAGGAATATTCTGACGGTTTGACATTAATGAGAGGAGAGAATTTGCCCAAAAGCACTTTATAACATGTCTGTTATCGCTGTCCAATACCCATGTGTCCATCATAATATATATCATAATCATAATATATCATAAAAGTGTGAAGATGGGGGAGGATAAACAAAATTACTAAAAGGCCTTATAAATAATATTACATGGTAGTGATATAAGAATAAAATTTGTATAGAAATAGGACATTTAAAAATATTATAAATAAAAAGAAAATTCTGTTAAAGAAAAAGAACCAACGATTGAAAATTAAAAGAAAAACTAAAGAAAATTCTATCTAAAAAAATATTTAGAGACATTTATGCTCTGAAGTAGCAAATTTGGATATCATCGTCATTATGATCATCGAATGCAATTTTAGACAAGTGGTAACTAAATTTTTTAAAATATATTAACTAATAGTTTATATTAAGAAATTTCATATATATATATATATATATATATATATATATATATATATATATATATGTATATGTATATGTATATAATATTGTATTTACAATTAATTGAAAATATCATTTTTAAATCTTATAGTTGTAGAATTTTTTTGAAATTTCATACAAAAGCATGAATTATGTACTATTAAAATAAAATATATTTGTTAGCTTTATTTTCTTATTGTTTTCTTATAAGAAATCTTTTCTTTCATATGTACACGACCAATAGAAAGCGGTTTTCAAATAATATATTAATCAAACATTCTATAAATTTGTATTTATAAATTAGAATTATATAATTTTTTTTAGTTTTATATACTAAGGAGAGAAGAATTTTAAATTAATCTCTTACATTTTTACATTGATTAAATTTGAGTGTTGTCTATAATTGACTCTATGAATCTAATGACATAAAAATAATATATATAAATATGAGAGTCCCAGGATTTATCGACTTCCACTCATAAAATAAATATAACAGAAAAAAACAATATTCTTACTTTATTAATCTATTAGATAGAAAAACTAAAGATTATAACCTTCTTAGTATTTATAGAATAGCTTAAGGTTCATTATTTTTTCAATCTACTAGAGATTTAATGATTTGTGGGTCTCATCATAAAATACTAAATTCCAACTAGTATTGATAGATTATAACCTTTTATTTAGTTGCGTATGGCCATGCACAGTCGTCACTTTAGATAGCGAAAACACACGACATGATTTTTTCAATTTTATGATTTGTACTGTATTAATTATTTTTAAAAAATAAATTCAATTACTTAGAGGAGTTAAGTATCGAAAACCAACATTTGGATAATATTTGAATTTTAGACTTTATGAATTTTGAATAAAAATTAATTACTAATATATATAACATGTTTTGTATATCTTTGGTTAAGAAATTACTTGGCAACATATTGTCACGACCCCACCCGAGGACCCGTGACCGGCACTAGGGAATGGGTAGGCGTAAGGCTACCGAATTCCGTAGTAAGCCTGACACTCACAATTCAAACAAATCTCATCTCAACTTTTACTATTATTAACGCCACAAATTATCTTAACATTAAATCTTACACAATTGAATCGGTCTGCTAGAAGAATTAGGCGAGACCCGAAACTACAGAAAATTTACAACTGATACATTTATTATTACTACTGTGGAGAATCTAAGATGTTACAATTAACATACCAAATCGAATACACCACCCGATGATGAAGGAGTCGGGTTACTGAATAAGAGTCGCGAGAAGACTAACAATCAAGGATATGAAAAAAAAAAAATTGAGACTGACAGTCTCGAGAGTGAGTTAAAATCAAATAATCTAGAGACTATTGCAGTCTTCATAGAAAATATTAATTATTCGAATCAGTATATCAAACCTTGAACATAAATACAAATCATAATATAATCATATACCATAATTAAAAAAAATAAATAAATAAAAATATATTTTTACTTTTACGGGACGAGTGGCTCAGTAGAACCCTAACTCCAAATTCTAGTAGCCTTTTTGGCTCTCTTAATCCAACAGGTCTGGCACCCAGAGAGCAAGCTCGATCAGGGTCCTTACCTCCAGCCTGAACACTTGAATTCCAAATAAGTCGGCGCCTAGAGAGCGTTGCTCGATCAGGGACCTTAACTCAAACAAGCGAACTCGTGAGAGCAATGCTCGATCAGGGCAAACAAATCCATAATAATCTTATGTCCATGATCATTACCGGTGCGCACGCAATCATCACATTTAATAAATATCATTGTCTAATGAAATCATTCAACACATATCGAAGTAAAGATTAAAGATTTAGGGTAAAGCAACGTTCAATTCGTGAGGAAAAATAATAACGTTTGTATTATTATAACATTACTAATAATAATATTTATATTATTTTCAATAATTAATAATAAAGTAAAATCATTTATATTGCGATACTAATATTCATATTAAGTAAAAATTCTAAAATAGCATATTAAAATCAGACTCAGCAATAGTACAATGATTAAATGACTTTAACTTACAGATTTGGGCGACCTCCTAGCTCTGCTCCGGTGCCTCGGTTGGAGTGAGCCGAACAGACAGATCATCTAATCACGGAAAACAATTTATCAAAATGCTGAAACAATCGATCATTATCTCGATTCGGGTAAATTCTACCGAAAATTCGGCAGAACCTCCCTAATAACACGGACATTTACCCCCCGTAAAAACGGGTCCAAGACCTGCCAGAAAAAACACTTCAAATATCTAACAATTTAAACAACGGGAGTCGGGTCCCCAAACTTCACCATTTCCCGACTCTGCCACACAGCACAAAAACATGAGGCAGGCAACTGACAGACAATTATTTTAAGATCACAAATATCATCAAATACTCAATATAAACCAATAGACATGCAAATAAATCAAGAATTTCCAAAATTACAGGCCAGAGAAAAATTACCGAGACGCTCGATTGCTCGATCGACTAGCCTCCAGCCGCCGGAGTCCAATCGACGATCCAAACACACCATTGGACTCAAAACAACGCGCTACGACGATCCCCGCTTCCGATTTTCCGATCTGACACCCGATCATCCGGAGAGATTTGCAGATGATCTCGGCCGTCGATTTGCAAACGAAGCCCGATCGCCACAAAACCGGTGCCATTGCGAAGCTTGAGCTGAGAAAAGTCGGGATAAGTCCTCCGATCATCCATCCTCCACCGGAGCTCGCCGGAAAACACGGCTGCCACCACTTCGTCGGAACTCTCTCCTCCGGCCACCAAAACCGATGCCGCTGCCGCCAAAAGGAAGCTCTCTCCAAGGGGAGCCGATCGCCACCGAGATCGTGGAAGCCGTCAAAACGGAACAACGCCAAGCCACCGCCTCTCCTCGCGTGATTCTGCTAGCTACCACTACCATCTTCATCGCTACCGCCCGGCCGAGGCCAAGTGGAACATTGCCGTCGTGGCAGTGAGCCACCCTCTTCTCCCTCAATTTTTCCTCTCTTTCTCCCTGATCCTTCTTTTCTTTTCTTCTTCTCCATATCGACATTAGGCCCCTGAACTTTTCCTTATTACAATTTGGTCCCTCAACTTTCTTAATTACTTACAATTTTACCCTGCATGATTTCTAATTTAACCCCTAAACTTTCCTTTATTCTTTCAATTAAGCCCTTAACTAATTAATTTGGGCCAAATTAGAATTATTGAAAATACACAATTACAAAAATACCCCTGACCGACATATTTATTTACAAAAATACCAAACTCACAAATTTCCATTAAAACCCCATATTAATAAAATTATACTTTTAATCCTTATTTTAAAATAAATTTCCAATTTAGTCCTAACACACAATTAAATTAAATAACCAATTTACTAATAAATTTTAATACCACTAGTTAATTAAAATACCAATTTTCCCAAAATTCTTTTATAAAAACATCCTTTACAATTTCTTCCAAAAGTTTTCAATATATATAATTTTATTTATACATATACATATACATTGGGGAAAAAAATTAGAATAACCAAAAATATAATCTACCCTTCAAATAATTTACTTAATTAATTCTTAAAATTTCAAACTAATTGGGTATAGAAAAATAATTTATTTAATTGGCTAATATTAAAATTTCCATTAAATCATTTCAAATTAAACCAAATAAAAATGAAGCTAAAATTAACTTAAATAAAAACTCATTATTAAATATATAAAAATTCTGGGTATTACACATATATTATAATTTTATTGAATAATTAATATTTGGTAATAATAAGAGATTGTAAATAAAAAATAAAAAATAAATCGATAAAAAACGAAAAAAAAAACCATTAGAATTTACATTTTGTTAATATTTCGACTTACTAAGTCATTATGCATATAATTCATAGGTTTTAATATAATCAGTACTTAGTTTGGTAAATACCCAGTCAGTTTTGCAAAGAGTTTATTATTATTATCCTACAATAATATATTCTAGACAATTTTTAGATCAATTTTACAGTATATTAACTGCGACACTAGTTAAAGTTTTCAGAGTGTAACTAATTTTCAGATTGTGTTGAGATGTATTTTAAACTTGGAATTTTTCACTTAGAATTGAGAAGTTGAAGACTCTTTTTATATCTATTTAAATAAATCTATTAGCTTTTATAGCTATTTTTAAGTGTAAATACTTTTTATTAATTGATAAAAAAAGAGAAAGAAATTGAATTTAATTATAATAAAGAAATAATTTTATATTTTATTAATTAGAATAATTCAAATAATTATTTAAATTTATTAGTACTAAGATTTGAATCTATTAACTAATTAATTGCACACATGTTTATAATTGACATGAGAGATTTGAAATAAATCACCAACTTGCATTCTTTACAAAAATCAAAATTTCCTTAAATATTTAATAAAAATATAAAATATAAAATATAAAAAATAAATTAGAATAAAACTAAAAAAATCAAAATAGATTAATACTTCTCTAGTTTATATTGATAACGATAACTAATTTTATAAAAATATATATCAAATAATAAATATAATAAAAATAGAAAATAAAAAAGATTGAAAGAAAAAGTAACAAGTCAAGGTTTTATGTACATTGGTGCTATATTAGAGCTTTAATAAAAAAAAGTATTTAATGAAGAAAGAATTCAAATAGAGATAGTCCTATTACATTATCTTGATTAGGAATATTAATTTTCAATATTATTATACTATTTCATTAAAATTAATATACTTTTATAATATATATGAATCTTCAGTTTTCTTAATAATATACTAAATTTATTTATTTCTAGCTATAAAAATAGTTAGTATAGATTTTATAAATTATAAAATGGTGTATTTATAGTAAATTTACTATAATAAAAGGATTTTGCATTATTTTAACACTAGAAATGTTTATAATGCTAAATTAAAAAATATATTATTTTATTCTTTGAGTGAAAACAAGTCAAATAGTTAATATTCACGTGCAACATAAGTGAGTAAAAAAATTAGTATATAAAAGTGCAAAGAATGAGACAAATAAATTTACTAAAAAGAGTCTTATTGATTATTTAATTATTTAGGTTTAATTAAAATTGATATATAATATTAATAATTCATTAATTACATATCCAATTCAAAAGTCTAACTCATTTAGGATTTTCCAACTATAACCATTTCGCTAGTAATTTTAATTCGGTAATTCCATGGTAATTTGATGGTCATAAGTGCATTGAATAATATTTTTTAAAACAGTTTTAAATGGATATTCACCACTTAACAATTTTTGTCTTATTTTAATATGCTAACATTTAATTTCTTTTTTCATTGAATTATCTCAAGGACACACTTTTTTTTTATTGACCTAATATATTTAAAGATATTAATTTTCTTTAGATATTGATTGGAAAATTAAACCAAATATTGATAGTTAAAAAGAAGAGCAAATTCTCAAATTTGGATTTTCACTTAAATGAATCTATAAAATAAAGAAAGATCTGTAAGGGTCTCATTTATTTAGTAGGTCCCCTTGAATAGAGAAGAAGTAAATAAAAAGTATGTTGGTATAGGTGAATTTTTTTTGAATTAATTAAAATTAATAAATAATATTAGTAATTTATTAATTACATATCTAATTTTAAAAGTCCAACTTTATTAAAATTTATTAGTGTTGATTATAAAAATAGAATTTTAAAATTGAAAAAATCTAAATTAAATAAGTTGTGATATAAAATGACGGAGGAATAGAAGTAGAAATGTATTTTGTATAATAGAGCTATTTAAGTATGTTGGCGTCGGTGAATTTTTCTTTCTTTTTTTTTTTTTGGAAAAACTTTTATTAATTAATTAATTTAATAATACCACAAGCAATATGTATTATTTAAACAATGAATCATTAACTCATTATTAAGTTCTGATACTAATTTTAAAGTAATTGATAAAATTTTTAGAAAAAAATTTTAAAATGTTTTCATAATAATTTGAATAATTTATTTACATTTTAAAAAATTTAAAAAATAAATTATCAAATTTTAATTTAATTATATTTATTATAAATAGTGATAATGATTTAAATATATTTAAATATTTAAATTTAAATATAAGATTAGAATTAAAAAAATTTAATTTTTGAAGTAAAAGAGAGATGACATACATCATACTAAAAAGTATTTGCTATATTTTACTTTATTAAAATAAAATATTACTATTATTGTATGATTAGTTAATTATATTAATATGTTTTTATAATATATATGAATTTTGATTTTTTAACATTATATCAAATTTTTTATTGATAGCTATATAAATAATCAGTATATATCCCTTTAGTGTTGATCTTGACTGGGATTTCGATGCACCACCATTGCCAAGTTGTCTGCTCGCGATTTTTTCTCCTGTCCGAATAGAGACTATTGAACGGACTATTGAACTATCGGAAAAAGGCTTATAAATAAACTTATTTAAAAATAAAATTAAATAAATTTATTTAAAGATAAAATTCTCTAAATCACAAGAGAGTTTATGCACGAGCAATTACTTAAGTATAGGCGTCTAATAGATTAAATTTAAAGTTGAGGGAGGAGGCTACGAATGTATTAGGCCTGTGAATACTCTCCCTAACTTGAACATATAAAAACAGCTGTCGTTTTGAACGGAAAAGAACGTCGTTTAGCTAGATCTTTCCTGTTCCACGGTGAAAAGAATATCTTGACGACTTCACCTTATTCATTCAACCCAAGTAAACCGACAGACAAACACTCAAAAGAATTCAGATTGAATCAATCGAAACCATAAACCAATTGAAGTAGCAAGAAAAATTAATCTTTAAACAGAGAGATGGCAGAAGAGAGAGAAGAAGCACAGAAGATAAAGAAAATGGCGGCGGCTGCATATGATTACGAGAACGACCCAAGATGGGCTGATTACTGGTCTAATATTCTCATCCCGCCTCACTTAGCTTCTCGCTCTGATGTTGTCGATCACTTCAAGCGCAAGTTCTATCAGCGTTACATCGTCCGTATTATTTCTTTTCCTTCTATGTAACAGACCCATTTCTTTTCTTTATTTCTCTCTTCTTGATTTTTGTTTCTAATTTTCTTGGATTGGAAATTGTTAATTTCCATATGGGTTTTCTCCAGATTTTGGGATTTGGGGTTTTGGGAATTTTGAAACCCTTATTATTATTATTATTATTATTTTGGTTAATATCATGGGACTAGTGTTCATGATTAGTATAACTAATTGTGTTATGTGAAACTCGTTATCTATGGACAGACTCCATTTTTGCTTAGTGAGTTGTGAATTTGAAGTCTTGCAATCTGTGTAAATGTGGGTTTTTTGTACAATTCAAATGATCTTGCGGAAATGTTGTACCTTCTTAATGGATGGGAGATGTCGCTGATCTGTTTGGGAAGAAAGGAAAATGGATGAGATAGGAAAATTGACTATGAGCCCACGGTTTTGTTTCTTGTAATTGTGGGCCCAATTTCAGTTTCCTCTCTTTCAGGACGAATGAATGTGTTTGGTGCTGCAATAAGTGTAATTTAGTTTCTTGTGGTGGGTTCTATAGGAATATTGGGAGAAGGGAGTATGTGCTATCATGCTCTGCATGCAGGCTGTTGTATATATTCTGCATGAGCTTGAAATGTCTATAATTTATCCATTTTGTTATAGAATTTGTGTTTTAATAAATTATTGTTGGATATAACTATTGTATAATGCAGTACTGATTTTTCTCTTGAAGGCTCTTTTTTCTATAGGAACTTAATAGTGGTGCATGCGCGTGTGCCTAACTCTCGGAAGTTTTTTATTGGCAGGATCCTGAACTTGTTGTTGAGGCAATGACATCAACTGGTTCATCTCAACCAACAAAATCGTCTTCATCTTCAGCATCATCAGGGACTTCAAATGATCACACTCGGTCACGGAATACAGGTTGGGGAGACTTTCTCTATTGATTAAATTCTCAGAAAGGAAAAACTTCGGATGAATTTGCATACTAATTTATATAAAAGCGATATTGGTTTTGTCTTTCCCGGTAAGAGACTTGCCTCCTTAATTAATGGAGCCAATATTTTATCATAGGGTCAGCTGCTAGAGCATCTGGGGCATCAGCAACTACAGGTCTAAATGCTAATCCTACTTCTGTCCGCTGGGATCGTCAAACTATACAATTCTCTGTCAATGCTTGGGTACTCCTTTCTTCTTCTCTTTTCTCCACTTATGCTTAATACTTTGAGATGCGACATCGTCGTGAAAAATGCTCATGTAAATATTTCTTCTTGGAAATTTCAATCCTCGTATAAATGTAAACATCCTATTTATTTTGTAAACGATTTAGTAAATATTTAAATTATTTGAGTTGCTCCTGAGCAACCAGTGTTTTTTTATTTTATTTTATTTTATGGTGACTGAAATAATATTGGCTCACCATTTCCCCCAAGAGCCTGTTTTTTGAGTAGGAGAGATTCTTACTTAAATGTATAAGAAAATTTTCTGCAAGTCTTTTTGACTTCCCTTGCCTTTCTTGCCAAACAAACTCTTCAGAAGTGATGAAGACAAGGCATAGTTGGAAGAAAGAACCTCTTGACTTTCCCATTCATAACTCCCTTTAGTAGTAATATCTCTCTATCTTCTAGCCTCTACAACTCTTATCCGCATGGCATTTCTTTTGTTGATTTTTCTTATTCATGTTTTCTCTACAGGTTTTTGTTGTGGCTGTGCTTGCCATCATTCCTCTTGTACCCAGAAATCTTTCAAATAGGGCGTATCGTTTGTCGTTTATGGGCACAGCATGTTCATCTCTGTATTCCTTGTACACGCTATATGGGGTAACCTAAATTTCTTTTATTTATTACTCTTCCCTTAATTACTTAATCTACTGGACTTTCTCGTTTGCTAACCACATCTATATTTTCTATAGAGGCCAAGGGCACTGAATCTGCAGGGTTTGCAAGCTTACTTTCAGTCAATAATTGCAACCAAAGATTTTATTTACTTTATCTACTGTCTGACATTTGTCACTTCACATCTTTGCCTCAAATGTGAGCATTCCTTTGTTGCAGATTTTCTTTTTCTTCTTTACATCTTTACAAATGCTCTTAGATCTTAATTGTGTTTTTTATGATGGGAATATGTGTAATTGATTAATGATGCTGGCCTTTTTGAAGTTGCTTTGATTCCCATTTTATGCCGAGCACTGGAGCAGGTTGCAAAATTCTTAAGGCACAATTTCAGTCGTTCCACCTTATACAGGTAGAAGAGATATCTATTTTATGTTTCAATGAATCTACTACCTTTAAATTTACAATGGTTTGTTTCGTCATGAAATATTTGTAATTTAACTTTAATGTGCTATGAAGATGTTTCATGATTTTTTATATTGTCAATTTTAGTTTTGTTACCTTGATTACCGAACTTCTCCTGGCTTTCTTGTGCTGTTTAATAGAATATGTGCAGTTGCTACTTTTTTTTTTTTTTTTTTTTTTTGCTTCTGGTCATGAAAATGTTTGGGTCCATGATAGTGTTTTATGTAATGTCATAAATTTGAACTTTGTATATTAAATTTAATTGGAAAAGTTGCTACTACAGAATTAATCGTGTAATTAAGCAACCATTGAATTGCATGTCCAAAAGCTAATTGGTTTCCTGGTTAAGAACTTGCTTTGTGGTATTGCTTCATAATTGAATGCGTCTGAACTTGTAAAGGTGAATTTTGCTCTACTTTCAAGGTCGTTATAGTTATATTAACTTAATTTCAGTGGTATTTCAAATAGTCAGTATTAATGGGATACAGACCTTTTGCCATGATAAAAAAAAATCTTTAGTACTTTGCAGCAAAGTGTTGTCGGAGACAGACTAATTGCATAATTGTATACTTTGTAAGTAATAATTGGTAACTATAAAGTCATCGTATGGTTATCATGTCCTAGCTATTTGACTCTTTTATCTTTTGATGAAATATGATAATGGTCTCGTCTTTCAAATTTGAAGCTTGGGAAAGGGAAATTGATTATCATTGTCTGTTGATGGGGTTTGGTTCAGAAAACTATGGGAGGAAAATAGCATGACTCAATATGTCATGGTGGGAATTTGTCAGCTTCTGCTGTTCATGATACTGGATGTTTGGAGGTTAGAATCATGTGTAGTTCGAGTCTTCAAGGCAAATTTTGATGCCAAAGAACGGGGAGAAACAGGTGGTCTTTCTTCTATGTAACTTAGTCAATGCTGAAACCCAACAGATCAGTCTAGTTTATTCTTTAAACTTAACCCAGATTGCTTAGGAAGTTTTTGCAGAGGCAGGTGTTGCCACACTCTGGATATTAGTTTAATAGGCATCAGTATTCTTCTCCTTCATTTAAAATCAAGTGGCACGCCTTACTACTTGAGAAATCAAGAAACAAAAGGTCAAAGAAAAAGAAAAATCATTAGTAACAAAGAGAGTCGAGTAAAATATTATAAGGTAAAAGAGAAAAGGCCTTGCAAGTAGCATCCATGCGGGAAGAGAGCATATCAAAAATAGATATTAACTCTAGCTTTGATTCTCCTCTGCTACTGCTGCCTTGCCATTGGTTATTGTACTATTAACGGCAAGAACCAGTTTGAACATGACATAGAAGTTCTCTACACTGCAGTGCTAAGTAGAGGTTATCTCCAAGACTTTAGAAAGAGGGTATAAAAGAATCGAGATCGAGAATGAATGGAAGAGAAAGTGTCCAATGTCCATGAAACTGGAATGAAGAAAATGAAATGAAGAAACACTTGCTAGAAAATCTGTCCAGGAGAATGATGTGCAAGATGATTTATGCTAATTCCTCTCTGTTTACACATGCAATATCATTCACCAGTATGTAATGTATCTTCTATACAAGATCGTTAGATGTCAAGTCTCCAAAACTTTTTGGAGTGCAAGAGTTTAAACAGCCGCTATTCTTCTGCATGATAGCTTTCTTTTCTAGTGCAGCTCATTTTTTTTTATTACTGCTGATACTACCCCTAGCAATACTATTGTTTATTTTTGTGTGCAAATTTCTCCTCTCTTTTTTTCTCCCCTAACAATTGTTCTATTGTGCTGAACAGGAAATACCTTGAAGACCCTTGCGTGTGGGTGGAGTCAAACACAGCTACCCTTAGTATTCTTTCCTCGCATGCTGAAATTGGACTTGGTTTCCTCTTAATTCTCTCTTTGTTCTCGTCAGTTATCCTGAGCCTTGTGGTTTTATTCTTTTCTTTTAAGAATTTTTTTTTTTTACCATACAGCATCTCTAAGTTCCCATGTATATGTGCAGGTGGCAGCGAAACATTATACAAACATTCATGTACTGGCAGGTAAAATACAAACATTCATGGATTCAATACAAGCGCAATCTCCTTATAAGACAAAAAAGGCTTCAAAATTCTAACTTATTCTGTAATATGGGAAGTCTCATGTGCTAGAACATCTTTTAGGCGTCTCTCTTATTTCCCCTTTCTCTGTGAATGAAAATAATTTATCTCATGTTCCTTTACATCCCCTTAGAAACATGTGGTGATGATCTTCAAATGTGTCCATCTCCACACCTGTCAAACTAAGCTCAGATGGTTCATTTGTAATATGCTTTTCCATCTGCCTGCTAATCCAATTAGGCAATCAATGTCTAGACCATAGAGAAAGCACCTATTCTGCGTGATGTATATTTCAAATGAATATTGGATGGATAATGAATTTACAAACGCAAATGCATCCACCAAGGAAGTTGAAGCCATGATTAAAGTTGGTTCATGCTTGTCAGGTCAAAATTAAATGAACTTGTAGGTATTTGAGGACATGAATATTCGTCTTGAATTTTGTTCCACCGAAAGAATTGGAGCATGCCAATGCCAAAGGATATTGTCATATTCTTGTGTGGTACTACCACTTGTAGTTTCTGGTTTTCTGTATCAATAATGGTCTATAAAATTTAGCCCAATTCAAATGATGGGTTTTCACTATATACATTAGGAGGTATCTTTAGTTGTATTTGATGTTGCTAAAGTTTTTCCAACTCCAAGAGAGCAGTTTGGGGTGCAACACTCCACTATTATGAAATATTATTGAGGGTGATGATCTAATATTAATTGTCCTTTTTTTTTGCCCTTTTGGAACTCTTTGTGGCAGCTTTTGAAGCTTATGCATCATGCGCCTGTCACTGCTGGTTATCATCAGAGTGTATGGGCAAAGGTTGGGAGGAGTGTCAATCCACTTGTCCACCGGTATTGCCCATTCTTGAATACTCCAATTTCTGCTGCTCAAAGGTGGTGGTTGAGGTAGATGGCTAAAGAAGTTAGCGAATGGAAACCGGTAAAAGAAAAAACAATAAATAGAAATATTCGAATTGCAATTTTATCTTTTACTGTCACTATTAACCTTTGGAAGTAACATCATCACTAACTTCAGATGTATGGCCAAGCAGCTGCCATATTGATATTTTGGATTGATAAATGCTATGGTTAATATTATCTGTCTCTTTTCTCACACAGATAATATTGCTGTATTTATGTTGCGATGGAAGCATCATGAAATTTCTTCTGTATGATTTCAACTTTGGATGTCAAATGGCAATGCAACTTCCTCTTTGATATTAGTGATTATGCTTAAAATTGCTGCAAATTATTATAGAATGTGTTGCTGGGCTTATTTATACGAGTAAATGATTTAGAGAGATTTGAAATTGATATCAACAAGATCAGCTTGTTGATTTGAAAACATCAGCAATGGAGTCCGTGTCCATGTTTGTTGTGTAGTTGAATTAATTAAAACATGTCAAAAGAAGAAAGACTTGGGATATAGAAATAAAAGTTGTCTCTATCTCAACATGTTTATGGATTTACTTGATATGTAAGGTCTCGACTTCAAGATATTCTTTTATGGTGGTTAATTTCATTCTATAAAAAAATATTATTTTTATGATTAATTCCTGTTTATCATATTTACTGTTAAGCATGCGGTTAATTCAAACACCGGTTCGGTTGTAATTGAATCAACCGAGATATCCATAAACATTTAAAATATTATTTATTTAGTTATTTATAATTGATGATTTATTTAAATGCTGAACAAAATTATAAATATTTATAATTCAAAATCAATTTCTTTGATTCGGTTATATGTAATATTTGAATTCGGTTTGACTAACAAAAAAAAAAAAAAAACTTGCCTATTCAATTTTTGGTAAAACCGAACTGAGCTAAGAGTTAAAAAGAAGAGAGATAAGAAAGTATTATGTAATTTTAGTATTTTACTATATTCAAATAAAAAAATATAATTATAAATTATTGATAAAATATATATTGTTAAAAAAATTTGATTTGTAAGAATTCGATTATTTTCTCTTTGATTTTCATTATTATTATATTTTCTCTATTTGATATCTGTTAAAAAAATTTGATTTATAAGGATTTAATCATTTTCTTTTTGATTTAGTAGGCTTGTGGAATAAATTAACTTTTTATATAAACCAAATTGAAATTAGATTTACAATTAAAATCAAGTAATCGACCCACCAAGTCAAATAATAAGCCAAATTGAAAATAGTAAAAAATTGAATTACATAAATCCCTTCAAAGAATTAAAACTTAATAATATATTTAACATTTTTAGTAATAAATAAGAAATATAGTTATTTTAATTTATTCATTTTAACATATAATTTTGAATTAAAACTAGATTCAATTATCAATTTAGTTCTTCTTTTTATTAAAAAATTAATTTACTCGCTCAGACTTCTCAATAAATTAAGCGATGATGTTTTAATATAAATAAAAGTATTAGTTGAAATTTATTAAAAAATTTATTTTTTATTTGAAAGATATATTAAAAAGAATAAAATAGAAATGATAAAATTGAAAGAAATATTTTAGTATTATAAAAATATTAATGTACGAATGTAAAATTCATTTGAAAATTCTATCTATTTTGTTAGAATTTAGTTCGGCTATATCTCATTCCACATAAATATAATTATTTAGAATTTTAAATCAATTTTTATTTTATTTACAACACATAAAAATCTATATTGTGTTTAGTTGAAATTCATAAAATTTATAAAGTTTATTTGTAAATCTAAAGTTTATATGCTTTGATTGAAATGAAAGTTTAATTTAGAATTTTACATAATGAAATTTATAGATGTAGTAAATCAATAAATGCCATAAAATTAAAATATCTATTTTCATTTATTTTATCTCATATTTTTTAAAAAAATAAATTTATTTTATAAATTTAACTAAACATAAAAATTAGATTTATAAATAAATTTTATAGATTTTAAGCATTATCTAACAAAACTACTAACTCAAAATTTTGTCTCTCATTTTTGTTTTCTTCATTTGCTTAATTAACGAGTGAGATTCATGCACCAAGGATATAAGAGTCTTCTCATTTATTTAATAAACTCATGTTACTTTTGAAGAGAAGGGAACAATTAATTAAGGGGTATTTTTTTTAAGTTAGTAATATTATTTTCAAAACTTTCTTTTGTCCTCTTCCCTTTTTCTCTTCTTGTCATTTTCAAGGTTGCATGTAACCAAATAAATTATTATGAAAGGAAGCAACAAACAATGGCCACCCACCACATAAATAACTGATAACATTAAGTCACTAACCCAAGAAAATGATAAGTTTTTTATGTGCTCCCAAACAGAAGCCATTTTAGAGTTTTCTAGGAGATGACAGAACAGGACGGACAAAAAAGAAAAGAGGAGGATAAGGGCATCTTTATCTGTAAAGAATTTTTGTATTTTTATTTTTTAAATAAGAAGTTTTTAGTTTTATAAAAGTTATAAAATTTATAAAATATATTATTTGCTATTATATAAATTTTTCTTATAATTTATTTAGATAAATATTTTATATTTAAAGAATAAGTTTGAAATAAATGAAAAGAATTTTATTTAATAACGAATGACTTTTTATATAAAAAAAACATAAAAAATATATTTAAAACAATTTTTCGATTTTTTTAAAATTAACTATAATTCTAAAAATATAAAAAAATTTCTTATTTTTATTTTAAAAATTAGCACAAAAGAATAGGAAACTCTAAAAAATTTACATAGTTTAATTGCACCATAAATTTTCTAAGGCAACTTTCTTCTCAAGTAAGCTATTCTTAGTAATGGCCACAAATTCTTAATTAAATAATAATTTTAATTTTATAAAATAATATATAATTAATGTTTAAATTTTAAATATTTTTATAATTAAATAATATTTTTTAATTTTAAAAATTAATATAATATACATTTTATTTTATATTATTATTTTTTATTGAATTGTTATATATGAATTTAATTTATATTCTATATGAATTGTTATATATGAATTTAATTTATATTCTATATGATTTAAGATCAGAAATAAAGCGAGGATATAAATAAAAATAGAGGAATATAAAAATTATTATTTTTATATGGTGTGAAATGGAAATTAAGGTTTACACATTCTTGACACTAATAATAATATTTAGTCATAATAATAATAATAATGATAATATAGCATGAAAAATATGTAAATAATAAATTATTATTTTAGTTGTATGAGTATTTATTAATTAGTTTGATTTGAAATTAAAAAATTTATTCATTAAGGAAAGGGGAATGATAATTCTCAATGATGAGACATGCCATTCAAATTCTAAAACAATTTTTTATTAGCCAATCGTTAATAATGAAAATTGCTTATTTTCATAATAAATAAAAATCTACCAAAATTAAATATAAATTAATATACATTCAATAGAAATTAACATAAACTAATATAAATATAAAATAAATTAAATATAAATTAACCAAAACTAAGAAAATATTTATTATTCTTTTATGTTTTTGAAATGTATCTTTTAGAAACTAAATATAAATCTAATAATGAAAAAAAAAAATCAATCCTAGCTAAATATAAACCCAATAAAATTTAGATAGAAACCAATAAAATTAACTAAAATTAGTTAAAAAGTCAACACAGTCAACACAAGCTGATGTAATATATTTTTGTAATTTTAGAAAATAATATGTTTTTCAGAAAATTTACTTTTGACAGCAATTTCTTTTTAATTATTTTAAACTTTCTTTATAAATAATTAAATTTTGGTGGGTCAAACAAATGAAAATAGAAAAAATATCAAAATATATTTTATGATTAGGCGCTTTTAAATTTAGAAAATTTTAATTTTTTGTGATAAAAAATATACTGTGACTTAATTTTTTATATTTTTACTGTTTTATAATCAATATTTTTAATTTTTAATAATTTAATATTAATATTATATTTATTTTTGATAATAAAATAATTTTATAGGTAATTTACCATCAAATCAACTATAAAAAACTTTTAAATATATTCTAATTTTATTTTATTTTATTAAAATAATAAAAATATAAAAATTAAATTATATGATATTTTTTATTATTTAAAAAATTATAATTTTTAAATATAAAAACCATAAAAAAATTTGTCTAATTTTTCCAACAAAGATTAAATTAGATAAGCTCCATCAGGATCCGGACAGATATGCAGACCTATAAAAATGTCTAATTACCATCACGCAATCGCAACCACATTATTGTGTGGATCTCATTGGATTGGTACCTCCAACCTGCATCTATTCGCTCCACATGCCAAAACACGTGACACTTGGCCATCATTCCTTCTCTTCGATAGTCCAAAAATATATTTAAAAATAAAGGAAATTCCTAAAATAATGAGTTGAATGTTGTTACTCTTTTTCTCAAATATTTTTATCATAATTTTGATTATATTATAATTTTAAGATTAAAGATGAAATTTAAGAGTAGAGAAGAATATTTATTAATCGGTCCGAATTATATATAGATATTTAATGGTAATTTAAAGTTTTAATGATATATTTTTATATATAAAATGGTAACCTCACTTAAGTTTAATTGTCTATTTTTAAGAATGTTAGCAAAAAGAGGAAAATATGGAGCTAAAAAAAGTTTAATGGGACATGTTCGTATCAAAACCCAAGATTAAGACGTATGGACTGCTAATTATAAGGCTCAAGGAATATTTTAATCATTTTGTATAATTATTAGGATTTATATTAAGAGTTATTTATGCGATAGTATTTGGTGGAGATTAAGATACTTAAAGTTTTATTTATTAAATAGACTTATATAAGTATACTTGTCTCTAGGGAGATTTATATAGAGGATGACTCTTCTCTATATAAATATCTGCCAAAACCTAATTAGGGAAAGAGAAGGAGATGAATTTTCTCCTACATGCTCTTTACACTTGCCACCATTATTCTCTCCATAATTCACTACAGTTTTTCATAAAACATCTAGTTTTAGTTTTCATTACTCTTTTTAGGATCTAAAGAGCTTTTTAAAAAGTGGAAACTAAGGACTAATCTTCTTCCTACTTGAAGAAATTCTTGATCTAGAGGGAGTTTTTACTTTTTTATATCTTTCTATTTAATACCATGATCATTGGGTTAAATATATTAAGCTAATTTTCATAAGCGTTTAGTTTAGTCTTTTTACTTATGTATGAACCTTGTTATTTATTTATTTAATGAATAATTTCTTTACCTTCGTATATTTATTAGTTTCATCTATTATTATTGGTTGACCATCATACCAATTTAGTAGTAATATTTGTTATGAAAATCTTTAGGTTAAAAGTATTACAAATATCATTTTTACTTTAATCTATATTGGTATAAGAAACTTAAGTTGCATCATTAGCTTGAGTGACTCAGGGAGGCACATCACCATCTCATTCATTAAATCTAGGCTTAAAGTAAAATAAGTAGATTACTAAGTAAATGGCTAGATTAAATACTATCTTTAGCATATAGTTTTAGATCATAAGCATTTGCATTTGCATTGCATATTTATTTATTATTTAGTTACTTTATTTTATGAATATTACTCTCTCAACATACTGATTTAGAGCGTTTAGATTTACTTTTATTGTTTTGTATTGATAATTAGTCTTTATAATAAGTGGCCTCGTAATTTCTTGAGAGATCGACCTCGTGGTGAACTTACCCTTACTATAGGAACGGTTCATACACTTACGAGTACTAAAATAGACACATCACTTATTAATTAAAAAAGATTGCTAACAATTAAAAAAATAGGCTATATTTCAAAATGGAAGAAGGTGTAATGTGGAAAGTAAAAATATTTAATTTGATAAATTTTAATGAGAAATTATGAAAATTCATGAATTTGTATAAAATTTATCATTTACATGCTACGTGAGTTTTTACCAAATTAATGAAGAACGAATTCCATCTGATTTCTTTTTAGAATTTTTAAAATTGCCCTTAAATTCTAATTATATTCAATAAATTTTATATGTACAAAATCTTAAAATACTATTTGGTAAAAAAAAAATATGCTAAGTATGCCACGTGTATAAGTACACGAACTATTGTAATTAATGCATTTTAAATTGACTTTTTAATTAGATGTTTTATGTTTCGAAACTCACTTAATAGTTTGCTTAAATCCTCAAACGACACAATAAGAATTAAATGAATAACAGTAAATATTTGAAAATGAATAAGCTAAAAGGCTTGTATTTAAATTATTGAAAATTTACATAAACAACTCAATATTTGAAATAAATATAAAAAAATAAATAAAAGAAATAATTTGGTGAAAACTAAAATATATTTGCAAAAAATTTGTGCTTGACTATTTGAATATTGCTATATAGTTGTAATTGTTTGGTTGATTTAGGGATCTCCTTCCATTTCTGTTTTGCTTTCTATAGAAATTTATAAATTCTACTTTTATTGGATCTAGTGCTTCCATCTTTTGGGCCATAGAGCCTGATTATCTCATTCTACTTTGAGAGTAAGGATAACTGCTTGCATGATGTGATAACTCTTCCCATTACTTGCGTGGTGTGATTATCCTTATCTTTAATTATTAATTAATTAGATAAATAATTATACGCTTGCGGCCTTTGGGCTTCAATTTTACTTCTTTAAGCCCAAAATTATATATAGTCTAAGAATTGTCTCCCTCGTATATATGCCTAGCTTATTGGCCAATGCTATATATTTGAATTTTCTTTTTTTAAATTCTATATTCTTCATTTTCTTATCCAATCCAAAATGTCAAAGAATTTTTGATTCAAAGTCCAATATCACCCATATGACGCGTGGTATTAAAAAATTGAAGAAAAATAATCCAAAAAGTCCAAAGAAAATTTAATTTCTAGCTCTTTATCTCCCACATTTCTTCATTTACTCTAAGTTCAATGTCTATGGACATTCTTTTTGCTGGTTGCTGATATGGCTTAAAGTCCTCCTTGATGGAAAGGCGGTGGTGCTCAACCCAGGCAATTCTTCAAAACTCCATACAAAACAATCTCTGAATTCATGTAAAGTCTTCACAATTTCTTTTTTAAAATCTTCTGGTAATAGGATGCTATTATATGTGACACTTGGCTCTTCTAGAGTGCCAAGGTTAATTTCTTCCAAAGAGTCACGGACTTCTGGTTTCATATCTTCAAACTTCTAGAATGCCATTGCTAAGTCTTCAATTTGTATCGCTTCCACATCCTCATTTGGTTCTTTCTCAAAGATTACTTCAGCTCTATTTATATCTTGGAGCTCCTCCATCTCAAGTCTCTTAAAAGTTTGCTGCACAAATATCTTAAATGTAGCGACTGCTGCTAACTCCTCATTAAAGTACTCAATCATCAACCTCCTCTATGATGGGCTGAGACATCGACATGTATGGCATGATAGCTGTAGGTTAGAGGAGTGCTTTGATCTAGTTCTTTGTTTATTCCCTAGACATGTAAACATGTTTGGAATCTCCATTATACTTCATTCCTATGAACTTGATTGGCCCAAAGTCCATATCATAATATCTTGCCTCTATTGCATCTGAATAAGTGAAAAAGGTTGCATATTTACTCATACCACTTCTGCTTCATCATCTTTTCAAAAAAGCAAAAACTGGTTAAAAGAGGATGGTACACACCAATTGGTGTAAATCTAATATCTCCCTAATAAAGCATACTAGCAGAAGAATTTAAAACACAAAAATTAGAAAATGAAGTCTTACTTCCAATATTGATTTCTACATGTAAAAACACCAAGATTAATTCCATGAAATGTTTCTCAAATATTACCTTTTTCGATTTATTAGCCTGTGTGACTTGAATAGTAACGCCCCTGTAACATTCTTTTTATAGTATTTCAAATGTCTGCCCCTAGTGTTTGATTCTCCTTAGTTCTTAGTTAGATCCTCTTTATCTGCATTCTTTAGACATAAAAGGGAGAGGCAAGGTCATCGTAGTAGTAGAACATCCATAAGGAATAGAAACTCCTCTTACTACAAAATTTCTTTCCACGAGTTGATCTTCTTATATATTGTCATTTGAACTTCTAATTGAAGAAAGCAAATCATTATCCTTTTATGTTCTCTCTTTGCTTGAGGATTTCATTTCCTGCTTCCTTTTTCTCATCAGCCCTCTATCTTTGCGTCCTCCTTTTATGAGTCCTTGTTAATAATGGGTCAGGGAAATTTTCATGTTGCAACTTATACCATTGATAGCTTTGTTGCACTCTAGGAGGTACAATGAACTTAGGTTGTCCTCTTTGAAATTTTAGACCTTAAGAGGAGTATCTAATTCTCCTTTGAAGCTCCTTAAAAAAGGGGGAGCAGTAAACCTTTTCACTTCTTAGGGCTTCTTAATGAGTATAGATTTCTTAGGGACCCAACTTTGTGGAACATAGTTCCCGGCTGAATCTCCATATCCTTTCTATTCTTTTGCTCTGCCTTTCCAATCAATAAGGTTCTTAAATTAAAAGTAGCAATGTTGATAGGTGCCACTGGTGGAAATGGATCCTCATCAATGCGAATGGCCTCCTTTTTCTCTGGAAACTTTAGGACTTCTTTATTAGTTCTATCTTAATCCATATTCCTAAAAACCCAACATAAGTTAGTTGAATGATTGAAAGTATTACGATACTTACAGTAATCTATTTCTTTAATTTCATACAACAAAAAATCAAATATCTCCTTAGCTTTAGAGACATCAATTGTGCATTGAGGATGTGCATTAGTAGAATAAGACTTCTTCCAATTTACAAGGACCTTTTTCACCAAAGATGGACAAACATAACTCCCTGTGTTAGAGAAATCAACTACTGCTACTTCTAGGGAATTGATATCCTAATAGTATGTCCTCATGGTAAACTTCTTCTTTTGATTCTTTTCTCTAAGTAATTCCTCATATTCTGCCACTTTTGCTACAAGTTAATAAAAGTCCTGGAACTCCATCCTTTGAAATTTCTTCCTAAGCTCAATGTCTAACTCTACGTATGACATCTTCACAAATTCTATCTCGGGCAAGAAAATCTTACATCTATTTTCTTAGATCTTTGAACCTAGCAATGAAGAGATTAGTAGTCTTTCCCACCTTCTAAGTTATCTTAGATAATTTAACAGTGCATCATACTTCAGGTTCAGCCCTAAAGAACTGAGTATGGAGCTGTCTCTCATTTCCTTCTAAGTTAGGATATAATTCCTAGGGAGAGTAGCATACCATGTATATGTAGTACTAGTCAAAGAGTTAGGAAACAACCTTAATTTAAAATTTGCAAAATTTTCATAATTAGCTAGTTCACAATACTGTATAATAAACTGAGTTATATGTTTAAAAGTTGACTAACCATTTTCTCTTGAAAGTAATATAAAATATGAAATCTTGTACCCTCTAGGATATGGGTTGTCTCTGTCAATTATATTGGGATAGAGTTTGTGAAATTCTAGCCTCCCCACTTGCCTCAGACCTAGTCCATAAAGCTCTTAAACCATATCCCTTACAGCTTTTATATTCATCACCTGAGGTGGAGGTTGGACATGAGGTCTTGGTTGGTACCTTGATGCCCTCTATTGTTTATCATTCCTAGAGGCACGCCTCCCAATATAGGATTTTGTATCCTTTCCTGATCATACATCATTGGTTGATTAACAAGATTAGTAGCATCAAAATTTATTATGGTAACATGGGTCTACTCATATAAGGGCGGCTAGTAGGCAAAACTCCTCTTTGTAAGCCTTCATTCTTCTTGTAGGGGGAACGTATCTTTTATTTAAAATAGATGGAGCTCGGGGTCTTAGAGCATTATTCCCTTCTTGAATTGGCGGAAGCCCCCTAACTCTCCAATTGCATTCTGTGCCAAAGTTTGTGATAAAACATCCTGGCTTCTTGGCATAAGATTTATTCGAGGTAGATTGGAAGTAACTTTCTCAGCAATGTTAGCCATGGTGGTGCTAAATTGCTGCATCAAATCATCAATTACTTTCTTTTAGCTCTCCATGAGCTTATCTAAGCTTCTTCCATATACTTATAAGCACCCTCCACTTGCATCATAAAAGCATCAATCAATAGGTTAGTATCAAAAATCTGGACTAAAGGTAAAACATCATTCTACCCCCCAAGAACAACATTTCCTATTAGAGGTATTAGGGCCTCATGTGGCTGAACATCTTGAGGTGTCGTGGTCCTTTCAATTTGTTCCACAATCTAAAGAATAAAACCTTCTTGTCCTCCTTCATTAGTAATGACTCTAGCGTTTTGAGACCTTACAATGTTATTTCCAATAATACTTCTTATTTTGGGTGCCATGAGAATTGATCTCACTGGGCATGCCAAATTTGCTGAAAAATTATGTTGAACATGTCACATGTGTAGGTATAAAAATCCTAGTAATTAATGCGCTTTGAATTGACTTTTTAATTAGATTTTTTATAAATTCCTAAGCTCCCTTGATAGTTTACTTAGATCCTCAAATAACACCACAAGGTTAAATGAATAGCAGGAAATATCTATCAAGGAATAAACTGAAGGACTTGTATTTAAATTATCAAAAATCTACATAAACAACTGAGTGCTTGAAATAAATACAGAAAAATAAATAAAAGAAATAGTTTGTTGAAAATTAAAAAATAATTGTAGTGAATTTATGCTTGAGTATTTGAACATTACAGTGTAGTTGTTATTGTTCGATTGATGCTAGGATCTCTTTCCATTTTTGTTTATGCTTTTTATGGAGAGTCTTAGGTTTTCACTTTTCTTGAGGAATACTTCCATTTTTTGTGTCATAGAACCCAATTATCTCTTTTTACTTGGAAAGTAAGAATAACTGCTTATGTAACTCCTTGTATTACCTACGTGGTGTATTTAGCTATTACTTTTAATTATTAACTAACTAGCTAATTAATTAATTAATTAATTAATTAATTAATTAAATTAATGATTATAAACTTACGACCTTTGAACTTTTATTTTGCTTCTTTGGGTCTAAAATTATTTATAGGCCCAATAAATACATAAAATAAAATTCATTAAAGTCTACATTTTTTACCTATAATTTTTCTTATTATTTCAATCTGAATGAGCAAATATTTGTTCTTTAAGAGAGGTGATCGTATGCTATATTTTTTCTATTGAATCATTAGATAAGATATTAAAGAAACTCTCTTTTAAGTAGAAAATGAAAAACTTTTCACCTCAAGTCATACCTAAAAATAGTGGATAAAAAAGAAAAATAATAAAAATATCTATATTTTCTTTTATTTTTTATTAAATTTATATTGTTAATTTTTTTTCATTTTTATTATGTTAAAATATAAAACAATACGGTTTTTTAATTTTTTTCCTTTCAGAATGATGATTTTGGTTTTTTTTTTTAGTAAAACAACCAAAAAATAATTAAAGAACTAAAAAATAATTGAAAAACAACCATACTGTATTTTTTGAAAAAAGATTTACACAGTAAAAATAATATTTTTTGTTAATTTTAAGATATTTCTGAAAAATTCTCTGTAAAAAATTTGTAAAAGAAATTATCAATAAAATTTAAGATTAAGATTCTTTCATGTTTAATTTGAATATGATAAGTCATATTTGTAATATTCACTATTAATTTTAAATCAAATGGATGATGTTTTATTAAAAACTTAGAATGTAGGTAGTTATTTATTGAATAATAAATCTCAATCATTGATCTTGAATTCAATAATTAAGATTATACAAATATAACTTATCATGAATGAATATGAGAGAATCTTGATCGTAGATTTTTTTACTTTTCACAATATGGCTATCTACTTATAATTCTACTAATAAAAAATTAACAATAAAATTTGATGGATTTACAAATTAATAAACCAAACTATGATGTTATTTTAATAGAATTTATCATTTATTGCTTTTAGTTAAATAATTTTAAGGGTTCAGAATTATATATAAAAACGGAAAAATATACCTTCATGCAGATTTGTTTCTACAGCTGCATCTTAAAAGGTAATATATCTTAAATTTAATAAAACAAAATAAATGGATTTCTAATACATTAAATAACCAATTTTATTTTAGTTTGATTCTAATATATTCCATTATCTAATTAAGAAAAAAAAGCTCAAATATGATAATTTTTCTCTGTAAAATAATCTCACTTTAAAGCTAAAATATACACTGTGTTTGAATATCTAACTGTAAACTGAAATATTTTTCTTATGATTATATGTAAATATCATAAATATTTAATAGAATGAAATAATAGTTATTTCTAGCTATTATAAGTTACTACATTAGATGAGTGATACAAAAAAATAATTATAGCATCTAAAATGTATATAATCATTTTCTAATAGTATAAAACATTATATGGTTATGTCTACCAAGATGTAATAGATTCAATTTGACATATCATTTGCAATTAAATGTAAAGTTTTAAATTCTATCTATTATCACATTAGACATTGTATAATGAGGTGATGATATCTTATGAAAATTTTTATTTGGTCTAGGTGTATGTCCATTTATATACGCTAAATTTATAAATAATTAATATATATTTATTATATTTAAATAATATAATATATCAATTCTTCAATATTAAAATATAAAATACTAACATATATATTTTACCGGTTAGAATAGACTTGACGAAGAATTATGTGTTATGAAAGAAAACTACATGTCGTGTCTGTTAATATATCATTTTTATTTGCTATTTATCTTTTCTTCTTTCTCTTAATGTTTGTAATCATGAGCTATATACCCCATGTTAATATTTTCTTCGTATTGCTCCACGTGTGTAGCTAAGATAAGTTGATTGATTAGGGTAATTTGCAGTTATAGCAGTATATTCTTAGCCACAATATGTTGAAGTTTTACTTCAATAAAAACTAAAAAAATAAAATTAAAACTATTAATATTTATAGGAATAAAATTAAAATATAAAAATCCTGTTGAATTTAAATAAAATATATTATTTTTTATATATTAGTATTTTCTAAAATATTCTTTATTATAGAAATTATTATTATTTATTTTAATAAAGATGAAAGAGTATTATTAGATATCCACTGCGACTGCTATGTAGAATGTCCCTCCGATGATATCAACAGCTTAGAGCCACGGCTAATCCAGTTTTAACTGAAATAGTTTCTACGGTAATTGAAAAATATATAAAAATATAAAAAGTGAATCCTTACGGAAGTTATAAGAAAGAACAATGGTCTCTAGTGCAGTTATAAAATTCAAAAGCAAAAACCAAAGATTCTCATTTCATCACATTTCATTACAAAATCCTTTTTTTCTTTCTTTCCAGATTCAATCGCCGGCGGAAGATGAATCCATCATCACTGCCGGCGGCTCCTATCTCACCGGATCTCCACCGTTCTTTTCCTCCATCATCATCATCACCATCATCAAACGGTGAGAATATTAGTAACAGTAAAATGAACAATGGTGGTGGTAACACTAAACAACAACCGCGTCGCCGAGTCTCTGCAGCCGGTAGGCCGGCTAAGCCAGAGAGGCAGCAGTCTTTTAGCCGAGATATCGGACATGCAGCCTGCGAAACTTACTTGCTTACTCGCCTAACCTTCACTCTTCTTCGATACCTCGGGTATTATTTTATTCATTTGTTCTTTTTTTTTTTAAATAAAATTATTTAATTTCAGTTTGTTGTTACTGAATATCTAACATGTTTCTGGCGTGTGCATGTTCTATTGTTTAATTAGCTAAACAGACAAGCAACTTTAATATCACTGTATGGTTCTATTATTGTTGATAGCTTGGTCTGTAGTTCATAGCTTTTAATTGTGCCAATCTGGAGTCTGAAGTAGTTGAGTTCAGTTAGTTATATGAATTGCTTTTGTGGTTTTGAATTTGATTGAAAGATGTAAGTTCGTAATAATTTGAATTGCATAAATTGTTTAATATATTAGCAGTGGGGGCGTTATTTCTTGAGTGGCTCTGACTTCTCAGGTGCAACTATTAATCAGCTCCTTGGGATGAGTGGATGTTTGCTGATATTTTACTCACTATGTGGTCGGATTATAGTAACAGAATAACGATTATAATTTGTTGACTTAAAAATATGAAAAATATAAAATGGTTTTACCTAATTCAGGGGATTATGCGGATCTGATTATTGAGCCTCCATTTGGTCTCAGTACTTGGACAGATCTGGCTCGCCAGGTACATTAGGTCTCAGTACTTTAAGAAGTTATGGACAAAGTACTGGTGCTCTTTATTGGTTTGTTGTATCCCTTGAATGGAGCTTCATTTATAACATGTTATAATGTGTCATCTTTTAATCATTTATTTTTATTCAGGGTAGGCTACCGGTGGATTACAAGACTAGCTGCCCTCGCATTCTATGCTTTTTTACTTATGCCTGGCTTCCTGCAAGGTATAATTCATTATATGTGCTTGCTTGTTGTTAACTTAGGATTTGGAGTTGGTTCTATTGTTTTCCTGTGTCTGCATTGCCCATATTTCTTCCCTTCCAACCCTGCTTTTATTAGCAATCAAGATGTCAAAGTAACTTGCTTTTAGTCTCTGCAGTTGCATACTATTATTTCTTTTCAAGCCAGGTGCGCCGTAGTATCATTTATGGAGATCAACCCAGAAACAGGTACTGTGAATTTTAGAGGTCCTAGTTTATGTTTCATTTCCCATCATCTAGTAATCTGGTAGCATTCAATATTGGAGACCAAAAGTTATAGCTGGTGCAATGATGACTTTATAGGTTGGATCTATATTTACCAGAAAATATGGATGGGCCCAAGCCGGTTGTTGCATTTGTAACTGGTGGTGCCTGGATTATAGGGTGAGCAATTTCATGAGCAATTTCATAGTTGCTTATGTTTCCTTTATGATTACCATGATTTTCTTTTTATGAAATTGTGTTATTTCTTTGCAATTTTTTTGTTGTGTAGTTTAATTTATTTCATTAGTAAGCTACCAAGGGTTTTAGGTGAATATTGTACGATAAATATACCTGCGCACTTGCTAATGAAGTAAAGGGTATTGCTGCCTGATTGATGCAGAAGATTGTCCACCAGGATCTGAGATCGTGTCAAGGATGTGAGATGCTTATATAATTATATTTTTCTGATATGGAAGATATAATTCTGCTATTAGAGCATCCCTAATGGTGCTTTTTATTTTAGAAAACATAATTTCTATAACAAAGAGTATTTTAAGGAATTTTTTAAATATAAAGAGTAAAAAACTTATTTAAGTAATAGAATCTTTATACTTTGCTCTTTTTTTTAGTTTTATTTCCATAAGCATTAATTATTTTGATTTTTCCTCCTTTTTCTTTTAACTTTTGCCAATTGAAGAAATTATAATTAAAAATCAATTGATAAAGTGCGTGAAAACTTGTAGTGTATTTATTAAACTCAAAGAATTGAGTGAAGTTGGACTCTTTAGATGTATAGAATCAAATCAAGTCTTTACTTTATATTTAAAGAATAAAGAGTATTGAAGTTTTATTTTATAAGATAACTGTTTAAAATAATAATATGACATGCAAAAGAGTGCATTGAAGATGCTCTTATGGAAAAACTTTAATGGAGTCTACTTGTTTTAGTGGAGTGGTCTTGATGCCCAATATAGGTCTAGTATTTGTTTCATGCATTGAAGTGGGAAATAGTATTGACTTGGGTTTCCAAGGAGGTAACTTTACTTTTCATCTTTGACCTTAATAATATTGAATGAAATATTGTAGATACCCCTACATATTTCTTTGCATGCGTCGGCCATTTACTTTTTCTTTGACTTTAAGTCTGTAGCTTCATTTTGATGTAGGTACAAAGCATGGGGTTCTCTTCTAGGAAAGCAGTTGGCAGAAAGAGACATCATAGTTGCATGTATTGATTACCGGTATGGGGGACATTTCATAGCAAATAATTTTTCATGTTTACCTACATATACTATTCTGTGGGATAAAGAGTATATCAAGCGAGACAGTTAGTACTGTTAGCCTTGTTTTCTTAGAACATCGAATACATATATGTCTGCAATTACCTATATACTGTTCACCCAAATCAACTTCAGCCAATATTAATGCAGTGTTTACTGCCAATTTCTTCCATGTTAAGCTTGTTTTTCAAGAACTGGAGCCTTTTTGTCTTTTGGTAGTATAATAAAATGTTTAATCTTTAGCATTCACATATAACTGCTTATTTATCTATCCTTACCAATTATGTTGGCCTGACAATGAGATGTTCTCGCAGAAATTTTCCTCAGGGAACCATCAGTGATATGGTGATAGATGCTTCTCAGGGGATTTCATTTATATTTAACAACATCTCAGAATACGGAGGTGATCCCAACAGGTAAGAGAAATATGTCCTTAGGTTTTTCTATCTTCCTTTTACATCTATGTATTGATTTTCTTCATTCTTATTGGCTAGGATTTATCTAATGGGTCAGTCAGCTGGTGCACATATTTCGGCCTGTGTTCTGGTGGATCAGGCAATCAGAGAAGCCAGGGGAGGAAAGAGCATTTCCTGGAGTGTCTCCCAGATCAAAGCTTATTTTGGTTTATCCGGAGGGTAACTTTGCATCTCCTCTCCTCTCTCTATAGAAAAGGAGAGAAGTGTCTGCTTAGGCTATTCCAAATTGCACAATTGGTAGTTCGTTCCTATTCAACATTGTCAAAATGCAGAAATTCCCATTTCTTAGCTGTATAGATACTTTTGTGTTTTGGATGTTTGGAAGGAGTTTTCACCTTTCCTTAAAATATTAGTGGCCCATTCAAATAGTAATGGCACATCACTGGATCAGCTTAGGAATATCTACCTATTCTTCTCTGTATTACTATGTTTCTAATGTCAATGTTTTATTTTTCTGTTACTGATTTTCTTTCCTTATTCTCTTTCTTTTTCTTTTCTACTTTTCTATTTTACATATTAGAAGAGGAAATACATGCATAGAACTTGTTGTAGTTCATTGCCCCATTGAGGTACATGGCCTATGTTGTTTGGTATTTAGAATATGATGGATCATATCTGTTCTAAGAGTCATCTAAGAAGCTCAATAGGAGCTTTCTGAATGTGAACTTTTCCTGAATGTGAAAAGATGAAACGGGAACTGTTTTGGAGGTTGATGGTGGGTCCTGACAATTGACAATGATTTTTTCTTTCTAAGTGTTCTTTAATGTATTTGTTAATAATTGCATTGTGTTCCATTATTTTATGCACTTTACTTTTAACTCTGTGCAGATATAATTTATTCAAATTAGTGGATCACTTCAATAATCGGGGCCTTTATCGCTCCCTTTTCTTAAGGTACTCACCAAATAATTTCTTAATGGTTGGCAGTCTATATATGCTTACTAATTATGTTACATATTTCATTGCATACAATTTGTTGTGTTGTATAAGCTCCCTTTTCTTTTACATGTTTACAGCATAATGGAAGGTGAAGAATCCCTGCATTTATTTTCTCCTGAAGTTAGAATAGAGTCCCCAAGCTTTAGACATGCTGTTTCACTGTTGCCTCCGATTACTCTTTTTCATGGAAATGCAGATTATTCCATACCATCAGCTTCCAGGTCAGAATTGGATTTTGTTGTTTTCAGTATGAATGACATATAGTTATTCTAAAATGATGATATAGGATAGACGCATAATTGGATTGTATCAATTTTGATAAGACGATTTCATTCAAAAGTTCCACAAAGTAACTTTGTAATTTCACATTTAAGCCAACAGTATACTGATTACTGAAGCATGTTAAGAATAATGTAGATGCCTACTAATCCACCTAGATGCTAATAGCTTAATCAATTTCAGTGCTGCAAGTTCTCTGATTCTTCCTAATGAACTACTTTCATATATTGACAGTTTTTCTTTTTCTTTTTGTTGCAGTCAAACTTTTGTAGATGCTCTTCAGAGATTAGGAGCTAAGGCTGAATTAATTTTATACAAGGGAAAAACTCATACAGACTTGTTTCTGCAGGTGTGCACTCTGCTGATTCATGTGTTACTTTCTGTAGTTCTCATCACCATTTAATATCATAGTTTAAATATTTTATCCTGCATGTTCGATTTTTCAAATTCCAACATTTACTGATCCAGTATGAATTAGCTTAAATCAAAATTATGTTGGGTGCATTATACAGCAGAAATGAATAGCATTTGAACTGTGCTGACTATCTCTTGCTTGGGCATGTTAGTGTTGTTTTGCCCTGACGTAAATCATGGCAAGCAATTTCATTAAACTCTTTCTTATTACACCGAAGAATTCATCATCTCCCTCAAAAATTACTGGGATGTTCTTGCAGGATCCTTTAAGAGGTGGTAAAGATGACCTGTTCGACCATATAGTTGCTAAAATACATGCAGGTGACAAGGATGCTCTTGCTAAGGATGCCATTGCACCTCCAAGAAGACGTCTTGTTCCTGAATTATTATTAAGGTTGGCTGGTCATATCAGTCCATTTTAGGTCTTTGAACTGCAGTTGGTTCGACATGAAATGTACAAGTTTTATACTTTTCTAAGCCAGCTCCTTTTGTATATACCTTTTGCTATTCAAGGCTGCTGAGCACATGCCATTCTTTGAAGGAACTCTTCCTGTATTACTTGGAAAATTGTAGAATTTACTCGGCTAGTATAATGAATGCTAGTGATTTAGTTTTATGTTGTTATAAATATTTAAATATTATTAATAACCAATTATTCAAATTATGGTTCCTTTTTAAGAATGTAATTGAATGACCGAGATTTAAAATTACACTAGTGGTTTATTCAGGCTATTTTGATTATAAAAATAAGATTTAATAGAATCTTTAATCTTTAATATTTATTTATAATATAATAAAAATAACAACAGATTAAATATTTTTAAATATCCTTCTTAATTTTTTAATATTTTAAATTTTTTTTAGTAAAATGGTATAAAACTTATTTTAGAAATTTATTAATTTATCCTATCACTATAATTAATATTACTATTCTTTTAGAATTGAAAATTATTATACTACTCAAAAATTAATTTTTAGTGAATATAATATTCAAATATAATTTAAAATGTTACTTTATAGAATTGAAATTATTATTTAATTAATATTAAAATATAACTAATATGTATTTTTAAGATAGAATTAGAATTATTATCCAGTTAGAAAATTAATTTATTAATTAATATAATATTAAAATATAATTAAACTATTTTTAAAGATTATAATTAATTTTTAATTAAAAAAGTAATTTATTAATCAATAAATTAATAAAAATAATTATAAAATGACATATAAACTTGAGTTACATGTGTCAAAAAAATAAGTATATATATCAAAATAAAAATTTTACAGTTTGAGCATGCATATCAAAAGAATTTAATTTATCAAACAAATTTTACCTAACAAAATTATAGATAATAACAAAAACAAACAAAGAAATATATATGAAACACAATAACGATAAATAATGAAGCAAATTTGAGTAAAACCCACCATTGTTTAGAGCCTTAGCCAAAAAAACGAAAATCCAATAATGGAATTTCATAAAACAATAAAATCAATGGAGGTGGGACTATTGCCTTGAATCTACATTTTAGTATTATATATTTTAGTATATTTATCATATTATTATTCTTTAAAATTAGAAATTACTATATAATCAAAAAATTAACTTATTAGTAATTATAGTATTAAAAATATAATTTTTATAAGATTAGAATTCTTATCTAATTAGAAAATTAAATTGATTAGTTAATATAATATTAAAATATATATTAATTTATTATTTTTAAAGATAGAATTAGAAGCATTATGTAATTAGAAAACTACTTTATTAGTTAATATTGTCACGACTTGATCTGTGGGCCCGTGATTGGCATTAGGGAATGGATAGACTTAAGGCCACCAGATCTCGTAGTAAGCCTGGACATTCACTAACTTGAAAGCCTGACCAACTTCAAGTTACAATTTTGAGTGTGAGTGAAACATTACAGGTTAAGCATCTTCAGTTATCGATAGAGTCTAACTCAAACAAGGAGAACAACTGGAGATGCAGAATGAAGGAGGGAGCAGTTTTGCTCAGTCGTGTATTCCACGGTTTAATGGTGACTATGAACATTGGAGTCTCCTCATGGAGAACTTGCTGCGATCGAAGGAGTATTGGTGTGTCG
This sequence comes from Ricinus communis, assembly GCF_019578655.1. Lineage (NCBI taxonomy): Eukaryota > Viridiplantae > Streptophyta > Magnoliopsida > Malpighiales > Euphorbiaceae > Ricinus > Ricinus communis. Next base: position 18,958,662 of record NC_063260.1, read on the forward strand.
TTGAAATTGAGATTCCATCTGACAACGACGAAGTACTGTCAGCAACCAATCGTAAAGTAATGGAGAAATTGCGTCTAAAGGATTTGAAGGCCAAAAATTACATATTTTCAGCCATTGACAAGTCCACCTTGAAGACTATCACCAAATGTGATACTGCCAAGCAGCTTTGGGATGCTATGAAGATTAAATTTCAGGGAGATGAACGAGTAAGAAGGGCTCAACTGAATCGTCTCAAAGGTTCGTTTGAAATGCTGGCGATGAAACACGGTGAGATCATTACTAACTACTTCACTCGAACTATGGTAATTGCTAATGAAATGCGTAGTTATGGTGAGGACATGGAAGATGTGAAGATTGTGGAGAAGATACTATGGTCTCTTACCGAGAAGTGGAACTATGTAGTGTGTTCCATTGAAGAGTCTAAAGACACTTCTTGTCTATCGGTGGACTCACTTCAAAGTTCTTTGCTTGTACATAAGCAAAAGTTCAAGAAAGAGAAGGATGGAGATGATGAGCAGGCACTCAAGGCCACACACGACGACAAGGCGGGAGGCAAAGGTCGAGGACGATTTGCAGCTAAAGGCAGAGGCCATGGCCGAAGAAGAACAAGCCATTACAAAGAGAATATTGAGTGCTATAAGTGTCACAAGTTTGGTCACTTTCAATCTGAATGTCCTGATTGGAAACGTGAATCAAATTATGTTGAAGAAGAGGAGGAAGAACTGCTATTTATAGCTGTTACTGATCAGCAGACAATAGCAAAGGATGAAGAGCTATTGCCGATAGCTCCAGCAATAGCAGATTCAACAAAAGCAAGTCCACTGACACTAGTTTCAGTCATCATACACTTTGGTTCAACACAGTATGATTATGGGATGATGCTCATGACACTTACTCAAGCTGGCAGAAAGGATGATGCATGGTTTCTAGACTCAGGCTACTCTAATCATATGTGTGAGGATAGAAAATGGTTTTCAAGGCTGGATACCACCTTCAACACATCAGTTAAGCTTGGGAACAATACACGAATGAGAGTTACAGGCAAAAGGTAACATTCGTATTAAACTCAATGGTAAGCCGTATACAATCTGTGATGTTTACTTTATTCCTGAGCTTAGAAATAACCTCTTAAGTCTTGGTCAATTTCAAGAGCGAGGACTCACTGTATTAATTAAGGAAGGTTCTTGCAAGATTTTCCATCCAATAAGGGAGCTAATAGTTGAAACTTCCATGAGTGCAAACAGGATGTTTCTTGTATTTCCAGAAGTGCTTAATCCTAAGGAAGGTGAAAGATGTTTCTTTACTGCAAACAATATGTCTGTTACTTCATTATGGCATAAGAGGTATGGACATCTCAGCCATGCAGCACTTAAGGCACTAGAAGCAAAGAAAATGGTGCGTGGCTTACCTATGCTGGAGCAGACCTCGGTGACGTGCAAATCGAATCCGGAGGAATGCAAATAATGTGCGGGGATTGGAGCGTCCAAAGAGGAGAAAAGATGGCTGGTTAGAAATTGAGTTGGGGGAGCATTTCAACCAGCATGGAGAAGATGGTGAACTAGAGATGAGTGTCATGGAAGTCAAAGCTTCCAAAGCTGGCCTCATCGTTCAAGGGACTGAGATGAGGCCTAAGATAGTTTAATGACTTCAATCCCACTTCTTTCCTATCTCATCATCTCATGTTTGTATTAAATTTTGGCCTTGAGGGATTTGCAGTGTATCCTTTTAATTTGAGTGTTTGAAGCTGGTGTATGTTCACAAAAAATATGTTTGGTGTATGTTTCCTGGAATGTAACAAATAAAATGCAGTATGATGGACTGCGAACTTTAGAAATCATCTTATGCATTACATATTTCACTATAGTAATCCACTTTTATATATTTATATATAAATTATGAAACTAAATTATATATAAGGGTGTAAGTAAATTATGAAATCATCTTCTGACTCATTACACAGCCATTAATAAAATTTTATCATTTACAAGTCCTCTTGATGCTTGCAGATTGTCTCTTGTTTCTAAAAGTTTCCCATCAGCCTCTGATTCTGATGTTCTTTGGGAGAAATTCATTCCATCAAGTATATATTCCATCATCATTTTCTTCAAAGAAAGAGCTTTTTTTCGGCCTCTTCCATAATCCTATTCTCATCCATGAAGCCAAGAAGGCAACTTATTCAAATCGAATAGTCTATTTCTCAATGACAGAGCAAACATAATGTCATTTTGAACAAAATCAAAACATGTAAATAATTAAATCATTCTTTTATGTGCATCCATTTCTTGTTATCCAACCAATAGAGCTTTTCTTTGGACAAACGAAGTGGCAAAAAAAGTTACATGCTTGCCGCAAGAGATCTCGTGATTGTATGGGGTGATACTCCTCAGTATAGGAAATGGATGAATCTTCCAGACACCAGGTATTCTCCTGTCTACCTCCCTTTGCCTTATAATTCCATTTCTTTCACTTGAGACTAATGATTAATCATATTCTATGTAATCAATTGCCACAGATTCGCCGAGGTAGCTGAGCTTAAATATATCAGGTGGCTTGAAATTCGCGGAAAGATTGACACATGCATGTTATCCCCTGCAACAAGCTATGCAGCTTATCCTGTATACAAGTGGTCTAAAAGTGGATTTGATCACTTTTATCCAATAGAGGTTTCAATAGGCATTGCAGGAGGTCGAAAAAATATAGAACAAGTCTGTTTGTCCCCTAAGGAGCAAATGAGCCCGGATTTACTGCAAATCAAGCCGCAGCTTCTGCAGATTCTACCACAGATGAGGCAGCATCTATTGCAGACGAGTGCAAGTATTGGAAGAAGTAGTAGGCAGGGTCGGGTGCAGGAATTGCAGCGTCCGAAGAGGAGAGAAGACGGGTGGCTAGAAATTGGGTTGGGGAAGTATTTCAATCGGCATGGAGAAGATGGTGAACTAGAGATGAGTATCATGGAAGTAAAGGCTCCTAAGACTGGCCTCACTGTTCAAATCAGGCCCAAAGGTTAGCTTAATACAATTTTTATGGCTACCTCACTTTCTTTGCTCTCTCAATTTATCTTACATATGCTTGTAATTTGTTTTGTTTGCCTTCTGAATGAGCAGCTACATTCCTTTGCATGTGAATTGCATAATTTTTGAACCTGGTGTATGTTTCTTAGAATGTGATCATATTGTTTGAGGAGCATACTGTATCCAGCCAAAGCACACTCATCTGGGCGTGGAGGCTGCATGGATTAGCAAGCCAATATAAGTCAGAAATGCAGCATGCTTTCTCATTCTTCATTATAATCTCATGTTCTATCACCAAGTTTTGCCACCAGAATCAATCATTACTTAATTGGATGAATTCGCAACTTCATTGGACTAACATATAAATGTAGCAATTTGTATATTTGTTTAGCATATAGATAAAAATCATATAAAGTAAAATAGAAACAGTAGCAGGTGTTTATCACCAAATTGGAATTTGCCCTACCCAATTAATTATGGATGATTTTCAAGGCTGAATACATGAAGTCGATAACTCAAGCCTGAAACATGCGACTACAGCTGCTTGGCGTACTCTTCTTTAGTAAATTTTCATCCATTATTGGTTTGCTGATGGGCCTCTTCTAAAAAAAGATGGTTGATGACTTAGACCTAGCCCCGTCCGAATATTTTTATATCTAGCATCCAAAATAAAGGTTATACCGATTTGGTTGAAATTTATTAGAAAATTTATTTTATTTAAAAAAAATTAAATAAAAATAATAATAAAATTGAAAGAGATATTTTGGTGTTATGAAATATACTTATTTATTAATATCGAATTTATTTAAAAAATTTATTTATTTTGTTAAAATTTAATTTAATTAGAACCGATTCAATACAAATTTGATTACGTAGAATTCTAGACTAACTTTTAATTCATTCAAAGCACTTAAATTTTAAATTTATAAATAAATTTTATAAATTTCAACTAAATACGATTTATGTAAATAATTTTTAAAAAAATAGCCCACTTAGAATCGGATTTCTCTTAATCGGCTACGATGGCCTATGAGTTTGACAATAAGGACAATGAGTCTTTTGAGCTAAGCTCAAGTTAGGTCTGAACAAAAAATATTCACTAATTCATGAGAATATTTATTTGAAGATCATTGTTGATAATATTAATATAAATAATCAGTAATCTTGTTTATCTCATAGGTTAATCCTTTTCCTTTATTTAACTTGTGAATGTTTTTCCACTGAACATTAGGCAATTTATGAAATTGCCTTTAGATATGAAATATAAATTTAAATCATTCAGTCTTGGAGGTGTTACTTGAGAATTACTATTCACCCTCCTTATATATATATATATATATCAAGTGTTGTCCATACACTATTGTGATTCGTAGAGTGTATCTACTTACTAACTTTGAACTAGCTACCATATTTATGTAATATATTGTCTATTTCTTAGCTTATTTGAGTTAGGTTTGTGCTTATGGTTATAGGTCGTATTCTCCATAAATTTCTTCTTTGCAGCGATAAGAAAAAGAATGGACAAATTAGGATAAGCAGCAGAAGTTATTACAAATGTAAAGTCACTGCCAGTGCCACTTGGGTAGTACAAAAACAAGAGCATGTCACATGGAAAATCCTTTATTGGGTGCCAAGTGATATTGGGAAAAGCATAGGAATATGGGCATGTGACCCAAAACACAAAATAATTGAAGAATCAACACTACATCAATGTGATGGGTCAAAAGAAGAAGGCAAATTACTATCAAATCCCTAAGATTAGGTCATAACAATAAGTAGATTCTCATCTTTTAAAAATTGAATTACTATATCCCTATAGTTTATGCCTATGAATTATTAAGTCACTCCGTTTATTTTTGCAGAATTTACCGTTAGTATTGATGTATATTTATTTAAATTGCCCTCGTATAAATATTCTAATAATTGAATAATTGGATTTTTTAGTTAGTTTTATTGAAGGACTACATTAAGAGTGGCCTTTTACTTTTTTGTCAAATAGATAAAAAGTTAGTCAAACACTTAACTTTGTTTTATTTGTAAGTCTTTTATATTTACTTAATATTGTTTTATCTAATTAACTACTCTATTATTATGTAAAAAGTGGTTGATAGTTGAGAACAATTTTTCTAACTGCCTCGCAAAGACATTATTATAGACACTTGAGACTTTGCAATTTGACAATGAGAACATCTTTTTGTTTGATGCTCGACATTTATTTTATTTTTAATATTATAACTGATGTAAGAAGATTATAATATTAGGAAAAAAATAAATAAAACAAAAATCCCTACTCTTCTTGTTTTTTTTAATCATTAATTGGCATAAATTACTTCAATCGCCGATAACAAAGTTCAATAGTATCAACGCTCCCAATAATTTTTTTTCCAACTTTTTTTATTTTGGAAAAGAAGTAGAGAAAAAGATGAGAAAATTTGGAGAGAGTTTTATTCTTATACCTTAAATAAGGGTATTATAGGTATCTTAAGTTTTATTTTTACTGTTCAGGCTGCAAAATATATTTCAATTGATAAAAATTGGACTGAAGGACTTTTTAGTTAACGAAACCAAACCTAGGGGCATACTCAATTCAATTGTCAAAGATCAAGCACCTGCTTATAATTATGAGCTAACCGCGAGGATTTGATAGTGATTTACCCCCAAGAAAAAAGTGTCTCTCACAATTAACATTGAGTTTCTAAAAGTAGCCCGCAACAGCACGTCAACTAATCGAATCATTGCCTTTGAACCTTTGGTATGAACAAGGTGTGCTTCTTCTAAACAAGCTCTGCATTAATTGCTTTCTCTCTTTATACCCAATTACTGAAACAAAGGCAACATGTGATAGTTGTAGAGGAGACTCATAAAACCATAGAAGGAAATAAAAGGACAGAGGAAACCTCCATGTGATAGTTCTTCTGATTTAAGTTGATATCTTTTTAATTTAAATTACAATTTAAAGTATTGAGTTGAGGTCAAGCACGAATGAATTAAGTTGAACTAAACCTTACTCTTAAATTCAAGTCTGGGATTATTTTATCCACTCAGCATAGTTTAATTACATTCTAGATATTTACATATATCGAAAATTATTTTGACTTTTATTTTTTGCTAATATTTTTAACATCTAACATTTGAATACGTACGCACTAATATTATTTATTTAATCAATAAGCATTAGTATATCTTCTCATAATGCAAAACGTTGATGGCTCCACCGATTAATTAAGACAAATTACGAACTAATAAAAATTTCATAGAGAAGTAAGACCCTTTCGGACCCTAACAAAACAATAAGCAAATGTATATCTCCAAGGATATAAGACTTTGATTAGCAGCCCTAATCAAATAGAAAGAAGTCTTCCCACTGTAATCTAATCAACAGGTTGCCTTTGAAATAAGTACGTTGATAGAGGAAATATACTTTTTTAGGCTAAAATGAAGAGTTTTATTGATCAATACTCAAAACATCCATGATAAAAGGGGAATAGAAATCCACTCCTGCAGACCAGTCCAAGAAACAAAAGCCCTAGCAAAGTTTATCTGAAGTTTGATCTAAAATCTCGAAAAAAAGTTGGTTTTTTTATGATTATATCAACAATAATCCAAACAGAAGATGGATTATTTAGAACAGGCTCAATGAACAACGGAAATGGAATAGTTGTTAGGTGGTTTGTACGCCGTATGTCTATTTTTTATTTTATTTTTGAAACATCTCCAATTATTTTGGTAGACTTAGAATTGATAAGTCTGGATCTTAATGCATACGACATTCAAAGCATCTAATTCTACTTCAACTGGATGAATTGCAAGTTTTTAATCCAGCTAAGAGCCTGCTTTAGACTCAGAGCTTCTGCTAATTTTACTGACATCGATAGGTGCTCTTTGGACATAGTTCTCGCAGCCAGGAAGCATATGGTCTTTTGCTGGTGGAGAATAGCTGCGTCAACATTGCATTTTAAGCCTCATTGATTTGCATTCAAATATATTTCACATGAATTACATATGTATAGTATGACTGCAGATTATAGAGATGATTCATGCCATTTAGATATAGATATTAATTAATTGGCACAGTTATGCCATTCCAGTATCTATCGTGGAGTCAAATTAAAATAATTGATTTAGAGAAACTAATGAGTAACATGCAATTTTTTATAAGATTTAAATTATGGCAGTGGGCGGTAGGTTGGGTACGAATAATGTAAAAATGATGTTGGTGGAGACCAAAATAAAATATGGAGGCTTGAAATTATTTTCCTATTCAAAACTATATATAGTGTGTGACAGGCACATCCAATCAATCCAGTGGTCAACTTCTACAATTATGTCCATTAGATTGTAGAGAAATTGATAGAGCTTTATTTGAAATGATTTTAAATGTTGAAAAAGACCCTCATAGCACATGCTTTTCGTTCAAAATAGCAATTATTAGTGCTCTATGAATTCATTATCAAAATTATGCAATTCTTTGTTTATATATGTAAAAGGTAAAAGTTACATATAATCCCTCAAATTTTTTTCTAATCTCAATTAAGTTTTTAAATTTTAAATCTAAATAATTAAGCCCTTAAACTAAATAATACGAAACAATTAAGTTTTTTTATGCAACTCCATTGCTTTTGGCAAAAGGTATGAATAATCTCTTAAATTTTTGACTAAATCTCAATTAATCCCTTAAACTATAAGATAGAACAATTAATCCTTTAAAGTAAAATATTATTATTTCAACAAAAGGAAAAAGATAAAAACCTTTCATTTTTTACACCTAGATTTTATCTTAACTCTTTCTTTTTTTCACACGCAGGTTTTATCTTTTTTTTTTTTTGAAATAATTATTTTAATTTTTGTATTATTTTTTATTTTGTAGAAATATAAAAGAATAGAATTTATAATCTATGTGACTTTAGGCTATTACTTGTCATTTTATTTGTCGTTATCAATAAAAATAATTATATATAGTAGCAACAGAGTTGCATAAATGGTTTAATTGTTCTGTACTATTTAATTTAAGGGCTTAATTATTCTAACTTATAGTTTAAGAGCTTAATTGATACTTATTCAAAAGTTTAGGAGGTTATCCGTATCTTTTCTCCAAAATAGTCAGCGATAAGAGTGAGATGTATAGAGAGACCTAATTGTTCTGTATTATGTAGTTTAAGAACTTAATTGTTCCATCTTAAAATTTAAATACTTAATTGAGATTTAACCAAAAATTTAAAGATGTATTAGTATCTTTTACCTATATAAAATATTGGGCCACATTGAAAAAGAGGAGAATGAAAGTCTCAAGATTTAAGTTGTTCATATGATTTCTTTTTTTTTTTTTTTTGGATAAATTTGCTCATATGAAAAAAAAAACAGTGAAAACTTTCTTTCCAAATATTGTTTGCCTAGTAAAGGATGTTATTTCCTTCCTCCGAGAGATTATAAATTTATTACTTTACCCTCTTCTAATAAAAACTTAATAATTTAAAATTCTCTTGTTAGTTTCTTTTTTTACTTTTAAAGATAAAAGAAAATACAAGCCGAGTGAAGAACAACTTACTTTCTATGTTCATTTTTTCCCCGTAATCCAAACAAGAGAAATAGAGAAATATCACATTATAATGTATATTTTTCTATTCTTCTTTATTTTTTAGTGGCAATTAATTTTTTTTAATTTGATATCTTAATCTGAAATGAAAATTACCTTATTATCTATTTTTAAAATACATATTTGTTTATCGATATGATCAGCGTTATATAAAAAATTTATATTTGTTTCTCTCTTTTTCTTATTTTCTTCATTAAAATTTTATTTTTCGTTGTATTACTGATATTTTACATCGGCATGGTATAATTTTTTTTAAAAATAAATATAAAAGTTATTATATAATTTCATTATTTGATAATTTTTAGTATGAGTGATTTTTTTAAATAAAAAAATATGTGGTTAAAAATTATGATAAAAAAAGTATTTCATCATTAAAAAGTATCAATTAGCAAGATTTTAGTTATTTTCACTCTGATCAGTCATCATTATTATATTTTCCGTATTTGATAATATGGATTTAGAGTTTAACAACTCAAAACGTGATTGTTTGATTGTCAAATCGATCTCATCGGGTTAATAACTTCTTAAACTCTAATTCAACAACCAAATAATATAATATAATTATTAAACTCCAAACTCATATTATCAAATACATGCAATATTGTATTAATGGCTTATCGGAATAAAGTAATAGAATCCTTATAAATCGAAACTTCTTAATAGTAAGATATTTTTCTTTGTCACGATTTGTAACCACATGGCTCTCTTTATTTAGAAAAAAATATATACTCAAAATTATGAAACGGTGAAACCATCAATTATTTGTTTTGTACTTATCCCTTCCTTTTATTTTAATTAGTTAATCTTATACTAATATACTTTTTAAAGTGTTTTATAGTATTTTATTATGGGTGTGTCGAGTTTTACCTCTATAAAAGTCATAATGTAGTTATTGAGTTCTCTATCTGTGGAAATGGTATAAAAAATAAAGAAATTCAATTCGATATTTAAACAATCGGACTTATCAAAAAACAAGTTATTAAATTGATATATGTTTAATGTCATCAATTAGAGCATAATTATCTTTTTCTTTATGTATTTCTTGATGTTGTTTGATATTTAATTTTATCTTTTAGATTAAGATATTTTATTAATTTTCATTAACAAAATATCTATATATTTTTTTTTAAATCAGTATTAATATATAAATTTTGAATCATTAATCATTAAACATTTAATAAATATTACTTAAAACTTGACATAAATGATATAATATATTAACTAATATAAGAAAATAAAATTACGTTAAGAGAAAAACCACAATTTGTTTATTCATATGAATAATGAAATAAACTAATAAATTGAAATATTATGAAAACTAATTTCAGTAATAAAGACTTGAATGGGACATAATTGAAGTAAAATGAGTTAAGATATTTATTAAATAAAAATAATTTAAATATTAAGACAAAAAAATAAATAAAAAAATATATATATATTTGTAATTATCTTTATAAAGAAATAAATTACTTTAACTTAATTGCAACTGTCATGCTTCTCTATTTTAAAGTTAAATTTCTTATTAAGAGTTAAAATACACACGTTTAATTATTTACTAAAGTCGTGCATTTAAAATTGAAAACATAAATAATTTATATATCGGCGTACATAATATAGAGAGAATATTCAAAATATAAAGGGCCAAGCAATAATCAAAGGATTGGTTGGCAAGGATGTCCCCGTATCTTCTTCAAAACATTTTTATTATTTTTTTAATTCAATATTTTAGACTCAATTAATTAAAATTGTAAATCTATTTCTCAGATTTATTGACGAGACTAGCTGGTGTAGCTTCAAGTTTAACATTAACATAAAAGTCTTGTACATCAACCTATTCATGTCAAAAATAATTTAGTTTTTGGCCTACCAATTTATTGTGAGAATAATTATTATTATATATTAAAATTAATATATTTTCATTTTAAAATATAGTTAGATATAAAATTTGATTAACAGTAAATACAATGTATATTATAAAATCTTAGAAATGAAAAAATTGGAAATTCTTAATTTCTTTAATGTTTTATAATTTGAATGAATATAATCGAGTCACTGTTTCTAAAATTAGTTTTATTATTTAATTAAGAATATCTTATGATAGATATTTTAGTTATAATCATATAAAGTAGTATTAATAAAAATAAAAAAATCCAAAAAGTTACACAAAATTAAATTATCATTAAATAATAAATATTTGGTTGCTTCAAGAGTTGGGAACCTGCTGGTATTTCTCCATAACTTTCTGTTTGTTCCGACCGACTAGTTCCAATTGCGACAAAATAAATGAATTTTTACAGTACATTTCGGTAGGATGTAATAATACATATTTTATATATCATCAACTACAAAAGTTGGCTATGTGCGGATGTACCAATAATTATTAATTAGAATGAGTTTAGCGATGTTGTTTATCACTAATTATTAATAACTTGAATTTTCCGAAATAGATATAAGAAAATATCCAATAGAAAAACAACAAATATATCATATTTACCCTACATTTTTTAATATTGTTTATTAGTTCATAATATTATTAATTACTATGATATTATTTTTTAATCTGAATATCTAATTTTAAAATAATAGTAGAGCCAAGTAATTTTTAACATTGTTCATGATATTAATAAAAAAATTAATAATTTTATATATTTGAGATAATTATTTTAACAAAAGTTATAATTTAAGACCAATAAACATAAAAGGCAAATGCACATCATAATAACTTTTTTGAATATAATAGGTGGAAAGATATTTAATAAGTTCAATAAATGATTAGTGAATGGCAGTAGATGGTGTGCTTTTATCTATATCACAAGATATGATTGGATTGTCTTGAAATATGATTGTTTAGTAAATTTTAATTTAATTCTTGAAGATTAAGATTAAATATTCAACTTACCAAGAGCCTTTTTGTCAATTCAAATATTAACTAACTCTGGTATGTAACTATGTTTACTCGTACAGAATCTTCTTCATTTTTTATTTTTTATTTTTATAGAATATTTGCAGAATATGTTTATTTTATAAAAAAAATATTTTATATTTTATTTAGATAATATTTTAAATATAGATAATAGACTTAAAATAAATGAAGTGAAAACTCCATGTTTTCATTTAAAAACAAATGACTTCTTATATAAAGAAAATATATTAAATTTATTTTTAAAATTTTTTTTGAAAAAAGAAAATTAAAAGTTTAGTTATAAATTTAAAAATATAAAAAACTATATTTTTTTTAATTTTTAGAAAATACTACAAGTAAACACAAAGTTGTATTTTTTATTTTTATTTAAAATGTTTTTAAAAAAACTGATCTGAGTAAACAAATCTTATTTTTAGTAGGACAACGTAAAACTTTGTTTGGTTCCATACACGAACAAGAAATTCCTATGAAGTAATTTTCTAGATGGTATGCAGATTTCAATTTGATTCGCACGGCTGTATGCAATTGGTCCCCACACATAATAAATAGCCAATGCTTATCACGAACATTTTGTTATAAAAATTAAATTAATATTTTTTAAAATCTAGCGGTAATGAATTTATATAATTAAATATTAGAAATTATAGAACAATATATCTTTCGACCAATGATAATTCACCTCCCTTCTTATAATTATGTGGCATTTTTAAGTTATAGTTTCTTTGTAAAATACAATCTATTTGATCTTAAAAAGAAATATGATGCAGTATTGAATGTAAAAATAGTTATTGAGTAAAGAGAACTGGCAATAATTCTTGAATTTCTGGCGTTAGAAATGTAAATGCAGTGGGCTTTCGAAGGAGACTTTCTCCCTTCAGGTGGTGAGAATGATCGCTACCGCTACGTGCGAGTGGGACTCTTATGTGCTGAAACTGTTACAAGTCATTTTTCAACAAGTTTTCTTTTTTTGTGTTTTACAGTCTCCGTTCCTTAATTTGTTCTTTCAATTTTGCTACTTGAGGCTGTAATGTAACCAACATGCTCATACTCAGGCCCAAAAAGGCTTTATTTGTAGATAAAATTTCACCATTTACATATTTCTCTTAAAATAATTATTAATTCTTTTATTTTTTTATTTTTTATTTAAAATTTCCCACTACTTTTTTTTAGAAAATTCTCCCTCTCTTCTACTTTTATAAAATTGATTTGCAATACAGTACAGATATAAAATATATGTTATTTTTTGTTAAATATAATACTCTATATTGTTATTTATTTTTATTTCATTAATATTTCACATTCTTTTTTTATTTTTTAGAATATTTATAAATATAGATTAAATTATTTATTTTAAAAAATAAATACTTTAATATTAAAAATTAATATCTTTTTTATTACTATTTAAATATATAATTAAAAATTAATACATTACTTATTTAGTTTATATTAAAAGTATACGATATATATATATTTTTCTCAATTATACTCAATATTTTTTTTCATTTTATAGCAATTTCTAACATTTTGCATATAAGATATTCCCAAAATACTTCTAAATATTTTAAATTAAAAATATTTTTTAAATTTATTTATTCTTTTATCATTAATATAATAAAATCAGATAACATGCGATAATATTTTATAAAATTAATATATTTTAAATTTATTATCTGTGAAAATATACTAACATATATATATATATATTCTTCAAACTACATTTAACATATATCTATTCACCTAAAAAAGGTCAAATGAGAGATTTTTATAAATAAAATTTTATTAGAATATTTTTATAAGTAAAATTTTATTTTGGTATTCTTATAGTAATTTATATTTTAATAATATTTATTAAAAATTCTTATTTATAATAGGAAATTTGTATTTGTTTGTATTTTATTTTTTTATAATACATGTACTTTTTAGTAAAAAAATTAATAAATAAAGAAAATAAAATACACTATGTATTAAAACATAATTTTTTATTATTTTATGTATTTTTTATTTAAAATTTCAACGTTGACTTAAATAATATGCATATAATAATATATTACAGCGATTTATGATTAAATTATTTTTTATAATTTTCTTGTAATTTTATTTTTTACTGCAATTAAAAATTTAAAACTTATTATTATGATCAATATTCATAACATACTCAAAATGCTTATATATTTAAATATAAAGATATTTATTTTATAAAAATTTAATGATATTGTTATAATATATTTTAAGAATTAATAATATTTATCAATTTGGTATTATTTATATATGCATATCAAAAAATAATTTTAGTGAGAGTTTTACATAATTAAATCTTTGTTGATTGTGAATAAAAAATAAAAAGAATTAATATTCAAATCTTTTTACTATTAATTATAAAAAGGTTACTTAAAATTTTAATTGTAACTAAAAATTATAATGCATAAGAATAAAATGGATTTTTATTCATAATCTTATATAATGAAGCCTTCCATTTAACTGTTTTAATATTGAATCTCTCAAATTAAAAAGAAAAACTCTTTTAATATTGAAACCTGAAGAGTTGATAAATCTGGAATAATATTGATTTCTAGTTTTTTTTCTTAAAAATAAAAACTGAAACAGCGGTCTCTTTCTTAAGAAATATTAGTAATTAATAAAAACAAAAACAAAGCACATATCATTTTCGCTTTATCATTATATCCTCGTGTCAATGTGCAATCCAAAGTTAAATTAAGTAGCCAATCATATATTTACTTCACGAGCCGAAAATACTCTTCACGTGAAAAAATAACGTGTCGACTTACTACTGGATCCATAGCACACGTGTTGCGTTCCCACCGACAAGTGGGCACCAAGCAGCAACTTGCTGGTAAAACTGTAAAAAACAAATAAAAAAACAAAAATCCCTTACGCACGTGCTCAGTTACCGAATAAACCAGTCACATAACTGGATATACCGGTAATACATATCTGGTCTTTTATTTTTCTCTTTTAAAAAATTCAACGGTCAAGATCTTATGCTGCGAGTAAAAAAGAAAATACTCTCTTTTGTTGTCGTTGGAAGCTTTCTTTTTGGTGGTCTTTTTGTGTTTGCTTTCTTTAAGTTAAGGTTTGGTGGAGCAGTGGGATTAGATTGATCTGTGAATTTATGGTTATTGAGGTTGTTTATTGAGGTGGTTTTTATTTGAGAGTTGTGTTTCTTTTGTGTTTGCATTAGAGAGGTGAGAGATGGAGAGAGATTTTCTGGGGTTGAATTGTCAAGATTCATTGGCCGTTGTTAAGGAAGAGGTTAACTCTGATGGGTATAAAGAGATAGGTACATATATATATATAAGTATTTTTATTATCTTGTGATTACTTTTTGTTGGCTACTTTCAATAGTATTGGTTAATTTAGTTTGTGCAATCTGAGATATCCTGATATGGAAACTATGTAACTTTGAATTTGAAATATGGTTTGTCTAAAGTTTGAATTTTGATATTTGTTTGTACTTTGTTAATTTTGTATGCGAAATTGGTAAACCTATGATTAACTAACTGAACAAGTGAGAAAGCAAAAGTTAAGAAACCACTATCTTCTCCTTCTTCTTCTTTTTTTGTTAGTATGAATTAGAAAAGTATGTGTTTAATTTGGAAGTGGTTATTTTAATGACCCAGACAAAGTTAATTGTAATTGTAGTTTGTTAACTATAACTAGCTATATTTTAATTTTTCTCTATTAATTGGCTTACATATGTATAATATCTGTTATCACTCCAGATTTATTTGGATAAGAATATGTCAGTAGGTGTATCTTTTGTTATATGAATGCAAGTGTATAGATTTATAACATCTTCATTAGTTTTTCTGTTATAGTAACCTTAAGATTTTGTGGAGTATTACAAAAAAATTCATTGTTCTCACTGGAACTATAATGTTTCATGATCCATCTAAGTGGAAAGAGTTCTGCAATTCTGGAGTCTTAATTTAGTTTCCTTATAAGTTGACTACGGTTAAGTGCTAGAGAAATTTTCCATAAATTTTTTCTTTGTTGGTTTTAATATTAAGCTTGTTAATACTGTTTATTCTTTTCTCGAAATCTTAAGGTTTTAGTAAAGTTTCAGGGATACAGTGGCCCTTCCTCAACAAGGTCTCTTCCCTTCCTCATTTGATGCCTTTCAAGGCTGCTCAAGAAGATAAGACCAAGAGGATTGTATCTGATTCTATAGTGCCCTCTGGATTCTTGTCCATCGCAACTGTAGATGCTTTGGACCCTAGCCAAAAACAGGTGGCTGAAATTCAGGTATAATTTTGTGCCTTCTCTTTTTGATTATATTCTTGTTCTATGGTTTGAGTTGTTTCTCTTCTGTTATATTCTGGATATAAACAAGTCTTCATTATAGCCTTAGTTGATAGTTGTAAAGGAATAAATGATGCTGTTCATATTTGTCTTTCGTAATTAACTGGAGGATTCCGGCAACCGTTTGATTTGATTGGTGTATAGTTGTTTTCTCTTCTACAAGTATCAACTGATGATATAATTATTCTTATTGTTCTTTTACCATGTAGAGATCATTTAATCTTGAAAGGCAAGGTGGCAATCATTTTACATTAGCTTCTTATCCTTTACAACATGATGTGCATTCCGTGCATCATCCTGATGTGAAGGTGTTTCCAGTCCCTAATTATACGAGTTCAATTTCCACGAGCCACTCTTTCTTCAAGAATCATTATGCAACCACTGGTCCGAGTATGGTCGCCACTACTACAAAGCCACAGTTCCTTGGAGGAATTCCCGTGACAGCTCCACAAACAATTCTTCCTAATATTAGTTCTGTCAATCGAAAATTTGATTCATGGTAATGCATAACTTTTACTAAATATGAATGTAGTATTATATTATCGAACTTAGTAAGAGTTTTAGTTGATATTTTCCTCTGAAAACAGTGTGAAAACCTCTGGATCTCCTGCTCAACTGACCATCTTTTATGGTGGGACAGTTAATGTGTATGATGATATATCGCCTGAGAAGGTTCTTTATCTTTCTCTTCCTGATAAAGCATTATGCTGGTTATTTATCATCCTATAGACCTCTACTGAAATAAATTCATTTTGGAATTTTATCAGGCTCAAGCTATCATGTTCTTGGCTGGAAATGGATCTTCAATTCCTTCTAACATGTCACAGCCAAAAATTCAAGTCCAGGCACCAAACTCAAAGGCAGTAGCAACTGTTGTTAGTCCGGTCAACCAACCTGTAATAACACCACCTTGCTCCCGTCTCTCAAGCCCTTTGTCTGTTTCCTCACATACTGGTGCTCAGTCAGGGAGCGGCTCTACTAGTACTGAAGAAATTGTGGCAGTTAAACCTTCTGGAGTTCCAACCACTCCTGTTAGCAAACCGGACACACCAAAACTTGCAAGTGCCATGGGATCTGCACCTGCAGCAATTATGATGCCATCTGGTATGACCTTGCTCTCTAGAAGGACAGCTTTCCATTAGAAACTTTCCAATTTTGAAGACTTCTGAATTGCATGTTACTCATTCATTGAGCACACAATGCATTGTACAAAGATTCGAGTTATGAATACAATATTTGCGATGTATAATTGATATCTAACTTCTTGTTCAGCAGTGCCTCAGGCGCGAAAGGCGTCCTTGGCTCGGTTTTTGGAGAAGCGCAAGGAGAGGTAAGGTATTTAGATTAAATCAAAAGGTGTTGCTTTTCATATAAGATCTCTTAACAAGGGCAATAATCCGTGGAAATGTCTTGCAATCCGTTAAGTAATTAGGCATCTAAATACTAAATGATCTAAATATAATCCCTACATGATCCATCTACTAATCATAATGTTAAGATTTTGCTGCAAGCCTCACGTAATCATTTTGATTAAGACTCGTATCTGATGCTGTGGCCTCTTTCTGTGCATGTAGGATGATGAGTGCAGCACCATACAACCTCTGCAAGAATTCTCTTGAATCTTCTATCCAGAATCCAATGGATTAAAGTACTCCCGAATAGGAGATGGTTCGCTCTCGGCAAGTATGGAGAGCACCAAAACAAACGGTGCCAACTTAGAAGGGAGTCATTGCAATTTAAGTAGTAAACTAAAGATGTAAGCAAATGTATTTTTGTTTTCTAACTAGAATAATTGAATCCCTTTCTTTGGCTTCAGGAAACTTATTGCGCGTATGTATAGCATATAAATAGAGGTGCTGTAGGGTTATCTCCCATATTTTTCCTTTTTCAGATTTCAGTTCCCCTTTCTGTTAATCCGTTCGGATCATTTCCTTCCAAGATGATATTTTAAGTGCATTTTGTAGCTGCACAACTTGTGTTAAATTGTGGAAACTAATATCAGATTAGGATTATGTGTAGTATCTGCATCATATTTTGTGAACCCATTATGTGTGGCAAGACCAAGAGTTTAGCAGTTCTTAATTATCAGGCGTTCATTTCTAATGTTATTATAAATTTTCAAACCATTTTGTCAACAAAAATGGGTGATTGGGTGTGTTTCTTGGAGTTTGTAAATTGTCTGGAAGAGGTTCCTTCTAGTTCTCAGTCTCTGTTAGATAGATTGCAGCTTGAGTGGCTTTGTCCTTTCTGAGCTCACACTTCCTCGGGAGTAGATATTGTTAAAGCGCACATTATGACGCTATTTCTGCTGGTCGCGTACTTAATTCGGAAAGTTGGATGATTTAATTTCATTTCGTGTTTCTTTTGTGGGGACTCGGATTTTAGTTTGTATTGAAAATATGGATGACGGTTCATTAATTAGAATCCCAAAAAATGCTTTATGGAATTTATATTCACTGAATTCAATAATAGTGTCCTTCTTTAAGAAAATATGTATAGTATTTTTCTAATTTTAACTCACTCTGATAAATTGATTTATAGTTGAAAAAATAATTATTAAGAGCTTAAAAAAGACTCTTTAGTTCATTATTGAAATTCTGAAAAGTAAAGGATTTGAAATTTGAAATCTGAAAGTAAAAAAGAGAAATTGAAGTGAATATCTTAAAATTTGAAGTAAAAAAATAGAAGTGTGGCAGACATGAAGCATCTTAGAGAGAAACAAATCAATTGGCGAGGGATGATTATACTTTCTTCTACTGCCCCCTTTTTTCTAAAACAAATATTTTGCTTATTCGATTTTTAACCAAAGAAAAGAAGAATTTTAAGGGAGGGTTTTATTGGTGAACATGATCATGGTCCAACATTTTCCTTTTCCTTTTTCTTTCTTTGGGCACAGCACTTTCAATTACTGTGTATCTCTACTCTGGTGTTGAGTTGGGCCACACTGGAATATCTTTTTGTCAAGAAACCGATTAAAATAATAAATATGTTTGAAAAATTACTATTTAGCGTATGTATAATAATTAATAAAAAATAATATATATGTGTAAATATTTTATATTTTAATATTAGATAATTAATATATATTTTATAATTTATATTAATAATTTATTAATTTAGTATATAAATAGAAATATATATAAAATTTAAATATAATTTTTTTTTTTTGGATAATGAGTTCTTATTTGCTGTTGGGTCATTCTCTAAGCTTTTCGTATACTATGTTTAATGGGTGCAACTATACTACTGGGTCCAACTTTTATTTATTTATTATTTATTTTATAATGTGTTTTCTCTTCTCTGATTAATTCACGTGGTCCATTTTTAACAAGCTGCCATCCAATTGTCGTACAAGGCTACGACGATGAGGGGTTCACAAGAGAAATCCGACGACTGCCAACGGTGGCTGACAATGACTTCGTCTGTCGCTGCCCCCAATTACATGTTACATTAGCTAACCTTATCTATGCTGTGTGTCACGCCCCGCCTCGCAGCTAGCAAGGGAAGGCTGCACAACACGGCCGTGTTGGATTTCAACAATGCCCGTGTTGCCAACACGCCCAAGGACACGCTCGTGTTGGTTGAATACAAATGCGAAGGACCTAGAAGCTTCGGGAAACACGGCCACAGTAGGTAACACGGCCAATTACCCAAAACCGTGTTCCTAACACGGCCTTGAGCACGGCCATGTTCCCAACACGGCCTGGAACACGGCCATGTTGGCGGACAGGGGGAAAACTATAAATACCCCTTCCTTGTATCATTTGAAAAGGTTAGGAAGAGAGCTTGTGTAGAGAGAGAAAGTGTGCTCATTGTAAGTAGCTTTAGTGTGAATTAATCAATACAAGTATACACTTCCACAACTCTTGCGTCTCTTTGTGCCACTTTCGTGAATTTACTTCCGCTAGCGTATTTGCTATCATTCTGCCGGGTTTGGCAATCAAGGGTAGGCTGACTAGCTATCTTGACTTTCGGGGAAATCAAGCAAGCTAGGCCGCACGTGGGCAAGGTTTTGGTTAGAAAATAAAACTCACGTGACAGTTGGTATCAGAGCAGGTTCGAGACAAAGCCAAGTTCGAGACAGAGCAGGTTGGTATCACGCCACAGTTGGAAGTATAGCGCGGATAAGTTCTTTGGGAGAATTCTTGCACGAGATAATGGCCAAGGTTGGTGAGCAATCTACTTCTACCGCTCCTCCTACTCCAAGGGAAGGAGGAAAGGATAGCGGAAAGGGCCGGAGGGATAAGTCCCGCGACGTGATTGGCGCGATGGAGGAGAGGCTAGTCAGGGTGGAGACTACCATGTCTGATTGGTGGGATAAAATCAAAGACATGGACCTACGCATCGAGAAGCTAGAGTCCAAGGGGGACGACGGAGAGCTTCGCGAGGAGATGCAAGGTACCTTGAATGTTCTTGCCGACAATTTATCAAGGGACAATGAGGCTCTCAAGAAATTGCTTGTCCAATGCCTAGAGAAGGTCGATAAGCTTGAGGTGGAGCTTAATTTGTGCAAGACCGCATTGGCAAAGAGTGGGGGAGCGCAAGTAGCGACGGTCCACAAAGTCGATGCTCCTAAACCAAAGGCCTACGGTGGGGCGAGGAATGCGAGGGAGATCGACAACTTCCTGTGGAACCTGGAGGGATACTTTGAGGCAGTGGGCATCGTGGACGACACCACTAAGGTAAAGTCCGTATCTCTCTACTTGTGTGATATTGCTACCGTCTGGTGGAGACGGAGGTGCGAGGATGTGAAAAAGGGCCTCTGCACCATTAATACTTGGGAAGATTTTGTTCGGGAGCTTAAGAAGCAATTCTATCCCGACAATGCCGAGAAGGAGGCGAGGTCAAAGCTTCGACGTCTCCAATATAGAGATGGTCATATTCAGGAGTATGTGAAGGAGTTTTCCGAATTGATGTTGGAGATTCCCGATTTGGGGGAGAAGGAAGCTTTTTATGCCTTTATTGATGGGTTATCTCGGTGGGCTCAGTTGGAGCTAGAAAGGTGAGGTGTGTAGGACCTTGCCACTGCGATGGCGGTTGCCGAGTCCTTGATAGAGTTGAAGAGGAAGGACTCGTTTAAACCAAAGGTAAAGAAATACGAAGGTAGTGACAAAGGTGGTGGAGATAGGGGAAAATCTTCCACCAAGGATGGTAAGGCTTCATATAAAGACAAGGGCAAATGGAAGAAGGAAGACAGGCGTAGTTCTTCCCCGAGAAAGCTTGCCTGCTTCATATGCGACGGACCTCAGCGGGTATATGATTGTCCAAAGCGAGGAAAGCTTGGGGCGCTAGTGATTACCGAAGAGGAAAGGCAAGAAGAAGAGCGAAGACTTGCTTCCCTTCGACTCCTTAATGCTATCCAAGCCAAAGTGGAGCAAAAGCCTCATAGGCGAATGTACGTGGAGACCAATATCGGAGGCAGGAGTATTCAAGCCATGGTGGACACTGGAGCTGACACGGTATACATGGCGAAAGAGGTGGCTGACTCTATTAAGCTGCCTTACAAGAAGGAAAAGGGCTTCATTAAAGGGGTGAACGCAAAGAGATTACCTATCATTGGCGTTGCGAGAGGAACTAACATCCGAATAGGCCAATGGCAAGGTAAGGTCGATATCACAATTGCTCCTATTGATGATCAACGATTTTATCTTGGTATGGACTTCCTCGACATGGTGAAGGCATTCTTGGTTCCTTACGCCAACACCATGTGCATAATGGAGAATGGCCAACCTTGTGTTGTGCCGATAAAAAGGGAGTTAAGTCAAGATAAGATGGTGTCGGCCATACAGCTCTCAAAAGGGGTAAAAAGGAAGGAGCCAACCTTCCTAGCAACCCTTAAAGTGGAAGAAGGTACCCATGCTAGTGAGGCTACACTTCCAAGCCCTATCCGAGGCGTACTAGATGAGTTTAAAGATGTTATGCCGCCAGAGCTACCGAAGAAGCTTCCTCCACGCCGAGAAGTGGACCACGAGATTGAGCTCGGAATCGGAGCCAAACCACCCGCCTTTGCCCCCCTACCGTATGGGCGCCTCCCCGAGCTAGAGGAATTAAGGAGGCAATTTAAGGAGTACGCTTGATGCAGGGCTATATAAGGCCCAAAGCTCCGTATGGTGCGCCTGTGTTGTTCCAGAAGAAGCATGATGGGTCTCTTCGGTTATGCATTGACTACCGAGCGCTGAACAAGATTACAATCAAGAATAAGTACCCGATTCCTAACATTGCGGACATCTTTGATCAACTTGGTGGTGCTAAGTGGTTTACCAAGTTGGATTTACGGTCCGGGTACTACCAGGTACGCATCTCCGAAGGACATGAGCCAAAGACGGCGTGCGTGACGAGATATGGATCGTATGAATTCCTTGTCATGCCCTTTGGCCTCACAAATGCGCCGGCCACATTCTGCACGTTGATGAACAAGGTACTTGCTCCTTACCTTGATCAATTTGTTGTTGTTTATCTAGATGATATTGTTGTGTACAACAACACGCTGGAGGAGCACGTAGAGCATTTAAGGCTAGTGTTCAAAGCCTTGCGGGTTAACGAGCTCTACGTTAAAAGGGAGAAATGCTTGTTTGCCCAACGAGAAGTGGCATTCCTTGGGCATGTCGTTGGCAATGGGAAGTTGAGGATGGACGGTTCAAAGGTGAAGGCCATCCAGGATTGGGAGCCGCAGGCTAAGGTGACGGAGTTGAGGTATTTCCTTGGATTAGTAAACTACTACCGGAGGTTCATTAAGGGTTATTCTTCCATTGCCACTCCCTTAACGGATTTACTAAAGAAGGGTCGTGCCTGGGACTGGTCTACGAAGTGCCAAGAAGCCTTCGAAGGGCTAAAGAAGGTGATTATGGAGGAGCCAGTCTTAGCACTCCCCGACTATACAAAGGCGTTCGAGATCCACACGGATGCTTCTGATTTTGCTATTGGTGGAGTACTTATGCAGGTGGGGCATCCGATAGCCTTTGAAAGCCGGAAATTGAATGACACCGAAATGAGGTATACGGTGCAAGAAAAAGAGATGACCGCGATAGTCCATTGCTTGCGGACTTGGAGGCACTACTTGCTCGGGAGCAAGTTTGTTGTCAAAACCGACAATGTCGCCACTAGCTACTTTCAGACACAAAAGAAGCTCACACCTAAGCAAGCTAGGTGGCAGGATTTCCTTGCGGAATTTGACTACATCATGGAGTATAAGCCAGGAAGAGCAAACCTTGTTGCCGACGCCCTAAGCAGGAGAGGGGAGCTAGCCGAAATAAGCCGTCCTGCATGCAACTTGGCGGAGCGCATCAAGGAGGGGTTAAAGCATGATCCAATGGCCAATAACTTCTTTGCTCTTATTCGAGAAGGTAAGACTTGAAGATTTTGGCTGGAAGGAGACTTGCTTTACACGGAGGAGGTTATATGTGCCGCTCCATGATAATCTAAGGAAGGAGATACTTAAAGAGTGCCACGACAGCAAGTGGGCAGGTCATCCCGGCATTCAACAGACGATGGCACTTGTGGAGAATGCCTACTATTGGCCTCGCATGAGGGAAGATGTGGAGGCCTATGTGAGGAATTGTCTTGTGTGCCAACAAGACAAGATGGAGCAACAAGCCCCGGGTGGTCTACTAGAGCCACTTTCTATTCCTGAGAGACCATGGGAGAGTGTCTCCATGGATTTTATTGTGGGGCTTCCTTTGTCAGAAGGATGTGCATGGATCTTTGTGGTGGTGGATCGGTTCTCTAAATACGGCATCTTCATTCCAGCTCCAAAGGCCGTCACCGCCGAAGAAGCTGCCCGTCTTTTTATGAAACATGTGGTGAAATATTGGGGTGTGCCAAAATCCATAGTGAGCGATCTGGACACTCACTTCACGGGTCGGTTTTGGACGGAGCTATTCAAGCTATTAGGCACCGACCTCAGGTTCTCTACGAGTATGCACCCCCAGACTGATGGGCAAACGGAGAGGATCAATGCACTTTTGGAACTCTATCTAAGGCACTACGTGAGTGCCAATCAACGGGATTGGGCGAAGTTGCTTGATGTTGCCCAATTCTCCTATAATTTACAAAGAAGCGAGTCGACCGGCAAGAGTCCGTTTGAGATAGTTACAGGCCAACAACCCTACACGCCTAGTACTCTTGCCCTAGATTGGTCAAGCCGCAGTCCACCCGCCTTTAAGCTTGCGAAGGAATGGAAGGAGCAAGCCGATGTCGCAAGAGCCTACTTGGAAAAGGCATCTAAGCGGATGAAGAAGTGGGCGGACAGGAAGAGGAGACCAATGGAGTTTCAAGAAGGGGATAAAGTGCTCGTCAAGCTAAACCTGCATGGGAAAGCCGACGGACTTCATTGAGGGCTCCAAAGAAGGTATGATGGGCCTTTCCCCATTATTAAACGAGTGGGAAAGGTGGCGTATAAGGTTGAACTTCCCCAAGGCATCAAGATCCATCCTGTTTTCCACGTAAGCCTGTTGAAGCCCTACAAGGAGGATCATGATGACCCAAGCCGAGGCAAGTCTACGAGAGCTCCTTTGAATGTGCGGGCTCAGTATAACAAAGAAGTGGACTACATCATCTCCTACCGTAAGGTGCCACAGTCCAATCAACCTCCTATGACGGAGTTTCTAGTCAAGTGGAAGGGACTCCCCGAGAGTGAGGCAAGCTGGGAGCCAATTCGCGACTTGTGGCAATTTGAGGAGAAAATTAAAGCTTACGAGGAGCAGGCAACGGGGGCGTTGCCAGATTGAGTGGGGGAGAATGTCACGCCCCGCCTCGCAGCTAGCAAGGGAAGGCTGCACAACACGGCCGTGTTGGATTTCAACACTGCCCGTGTTGCCAACACGCCCAAGGACACGCCCGTGTTGGTTGAATATAAATGCGAAGGACCTAGAAGCTTCGGGAAACACGGCCACAGTAGGTAACACGGCCAATTACCCAAAACCGTGTTCCCAACACGGCCTTGAGCATGGCCATGTTCCCAGCGGAACACGGCCATGGGGGAAAACTATAAATACCCCTTCCTTGTATCATTTGAAAAGGTTAGGAAGAGAGCTTGTGTAGAGAGAGAAAATGTGCTCATTGTAAGTAGCTTTAGTGCGAATTAATCAATACAAGTATACACTTCCACAACTCTTGCGTCTCTTTGTGCCACTTTCGTGAATTTACTTCCGCTAGCGATTTGCTATCATTCGGGTTTGGCAATCAAGGGTAGTCGACTAGCCTATCTTGACTTTCGGAGAAATGGGCAAGGTTTTGGTTAGAAAACAAAACTCACGTGACATGTGACTCAAGATGCATAGAGTATATCTTTTTTTTTTTTTTTTCCTTTTATGCATGTCGGACGCGTGGAACATTGTAACTTTACCTTTTGAAAGTGTGTGATTTGTACTTCGACCATTGGAGCAATCACCGATTCGTTGGTCAATTTTTAAAATCTAGTTATATTTATATTATTTTATAAATTTATGAATCTCAAATCTAAACTGTCAGTATGACTAACTGATATTTACAATGCAATTAATTAAATTTTTTATATTTTAAATCATATTAAATTTTAAATTTTGTAGTAGAATCTTTTCTTTTTTTAAAAAAAAAATTTATTTAATAAGTTAATAATAATAATAATAATCAATATACTATTTTTCTAAATAAAATCTTTTTAAATTAAAAAACTAATTTATTAATTAATATATTTTTATAAATTAATACTAAGTGTATAATAAATATAAACATTACAAATAATTAATAATTATTTGATTTAATTCACTTCGGTTCTTTATATAAAAATTGAAATTAAAAGTAAAAATCAAGAATTTATTGGTTTAATATTTTAATTTCAGACAGATCTTTCATTTATTTAATTTTTGAAGCAGTTGCTAATAGCTTTTAGTACTCATAACAGTTACTGGGCATATTAGCTACAAATTAGAGCATTTTGTGACCAATTGTACTAATTTAAATACAATTACTAAATTATTCTTTTACTTTATTAACTTATTTTTTTCTTTTTTATACTTTCTCATTGCATTGTCTGGTATGTGACTTTTATGAATTGAATTTAGTGATAATTTGCTATAATTCTTACCTATCCATGTGGGTTCAATATAAGAATAAGAAAAACTGTTTTTTTTTTTTAATTAGAAATATATTATATATAACTAATCAGTATACAAAATATTATATATAGTATTTTATAGATAAATTAAAGATTTTTTATCTATAATATAATTTCTGAGCTTATTATATATATATATATATATACACAAGATATAGTTAGTCATCCACGTAATTTTAAATTTATTGTTTTAACTATAGATTATATAATTGATGTCTATTGTCACTAAACACATAAACAACAAGAATTTATAGATAATTTTACTAAAACAATTATTAATAAGCTATTAGCTAACAGCAAGAGCTGTCAACTACCAACTATCACCAACAGCTTCGCTAAAAAGATTTGAAAATTTATTGTTATCTTCTCTTTTTTTCCTTTCCAAATTTCGAACTTTAACTTTACAATCTGAGGTTAGGTTAAAACTTTGAGTAGGGAAAACTGGAGGGAAAGGTGTGATCTTTTTCACTAACATGGGCAAGTATCGCTCATAGAAAAGAAAACACAAGTAGCTGGCAATAAAGAATATATGGTTGAACATGGACAGATGAAGATAAAAGAACACGTGAAATTTGCATTCAAGCAAAGATGATGAAAAACCATTTCCCAGAGTTGAAAGGAAATTCAGACTCGTTAGATCTTCTTGTTCATTCTGATTATATGTGAATTGAATGGCTAAGGCGCCCCTTAACTTTTTATTCTTCTAATATTTCCCCTTTTTGAGACCAGCTTTCCAAGAGTGTGATTTATTTCTTCCAAAAATCGAATTTCAAGAAGTAACTACCAGAAAAAAACTTAAAAAAATGAAAATCAGCAAATACCAAATTAGCTCTAAGATTAATATTCTTAATTTAACACCACATCACAGGATATGTGCAAAAACATATTTACAGTTGGTTAATTAAAAACATATTCTTTTTCTTCAAAGGAAAAATAGAAAAGGAAGGGAAGCAATGTTCATCCTTTCAACTTGGGACAAAAATTTATACATCTTCCACGGCAAAGAGTGCTGGTTTAAGACCTTCCTGCTCCGAAAAGGACAGGGTGCAGAACCTCCCAACTTCCAAAGCTTCGAAGTAAAATTTGTTTTTCCTTTGTTAGGGCTGCGGGTAAATCAAGTTCTAATCCTTTCGTTGCTACTTTACTTCAAGCAATGCCTCAGAATTTAAAGGTACTACAGAGCAGCAGAATCTATACTATGAAGCTAGTTAAATCAAGTACATCTGAGCCCAAAAAGTCTTTCTATCTCACTATCAGGCTATGAGGAATGCTAATTCAACTTGACAGTCATGAGGGATTCTGCACTAACTTTGGATGAGTAGCAGCATATATAGAAGAATTCACATCAGGCTTCAGGTGTGAAAGAAGATGCTGTATATCTGGACGAAGACTTTCTGCAGCTCTCGCGCAAAGAGCCAGGACCTCAGCTCTAGGCTTGCTATTAGCCTGGACAGGCCCTCCCTGCCCTTCATAATGGATAACATGATGGCTGAAACACAATGATTATTCAAATAAATTTTTAGAAGCAATCATACCATGAAAAGCCAACCCATACACAGTTAAAGGAGCAAGAAACTAAAACTTACAGGAAGTCAATAAGATCTGCTATTTCCGATGCTTCAACTGGAGTTGATGGCTGTGAATTCCTCCCAAATACATCAACCATTGTGTTTAAAAGCAATAAGAGGGTCTGTAATGTGGTTGTGAAAATCATAAGATAAGAAAATAAACAAGCACACCTTGTAAAAAAGTAAATACAACCGAGTAGGCAGTTAAGTAAAAGGTAGAAAATACTGAGCAGTTCTACTATACCTTATTGAAGAGAGAGTGAGCATTGGCAAGTCTTGGTAGCAGGGGACCCATTATTCGGAAAGCTATCCTCAACATTGCAACAGATGTTATTGGCCTGAGATGTTTAACAATTGCATGCGTCCCTTCTAGCCATTCCTGTGGAAGGTTACTGAAGAAAGAATGTAGCAAGGCAACTATATTACCTGGCAATACAACATGCGCACAATGGCCATTGTCCATGTCAGTAATTAATAAATCTACAAATAGAAGTAGGGAGAAACTAAAATATCATAGGGGAAGGTAATACCAATTGGAGCTAGGCCAATTTGTACACCTACAGGTAATTGCAGGTTGGGGTTATGATTGAACACCCAGATCCTTACCGTAAAATGACCAAACAAAAAAGTCTTGGACATAATTTATGGGAATGCAATTACTGGGTTAGATCCAGCATACGTAAGATTATCCCAGTGATTATCATTATTTAAATAACATAATAATAGTGAATTTAATACCAGCAGTAGCAGAAACAACATGAAACAGAACTAAGCAAAAAATACCATACCAATGGCTGTTGAGGTATTGTCCTGAGCAGCCCATGTTGGATCCAACAAAGCATAGCCAACAGCAGAGTCTAGTTCCCCGAGTGATCTTTTGGCATCAGTGAGCCACCAACTCTCCTTTATTATACGAGATGCCTCCATATAAAGTTGCAAGTGAAAATCAGGAGGAAGCTGAGCCAGTAGGAGACCACAAGCTTGGATCAATAAGCAAGATAGTTGCTGGCAAGTATAACCACTTCGAGAAACAAAAGTAGCAGTATTGATTCCGGAAACTGAAGGATTTGATCTACTTGCACCTAAGGAATCTGTGCTTCCCCCTGAAGGGGATGTTGGTAAAACTGATCCTTGCCCAGCGCCATTAGAAGCTCCATGCAGACCATTGCTGGACTGTATTAGAGTTGGTTGTATATTAACCACAATTTGAACTAGAGATGATACAATCTGGGATGCAGTCACCGGAAGCGATAGCAGTTCAATTACTGCAGTTTCAAGAACCAGTTGAGTATAAGTTCCAGGATCCTGAATTTGATAGAAAGCTTTCTGGGCATCAGAAATATTTGTTGGCCCAGACTGAGACGTAGCTGGAGTTTTGGTGTTCGGATTCCGTAGTGAATTGCACAAACCATCTCCAAGTGATCCATACTTGGAATTGGTATTTAATGGGGGTAACATATTGTTCACAAGTCCCAACAACAGAGTTGCAAAATACTCAGGAGGTGGGCACATAACAGGGTTCGATGAACTAATGTGCTGTGGGAACGACTCGGAAAATGGTATCTGAAACAATTTTTTTGTAATAAAGATAAATAGAAGCAGGAAGGTAAAGTAGCATGCAAAAGCAATATATAAAGAAATACAACAGGAATGAGAAGCAAGGAAGAGAGGGTAAATACCTTGCTGAGATCTAATACATTTAGTATCCGCACAATGAGCTTTCCAGGAAGATGACCATAAAAATATGCAAGTATATCACGAACAAATGTGAATCTTAAGGGGTGATATGCTAGAAATGGAGAATACATGGCCAGAACTCTATCAGCAGGATCTATGGCATCATTTTCAACGAGTCTATAAACAATTAAGGGGATGACAGGAAGCAAACGAGCTGCAATATCATCAAAGAATGTGGGATACCTACAGAGCTTATAACAAACAGTGTCAATTAAGCCACCTTTCAGAAGTGTAGGTTCAGTTAGAAAAGTAACTTCAGTTTTCATAAGAAAATGCATTAAATATAACATTGATAGAGAATACACGCCCAGAAAAAAAAAAAAAAGAATAACCTTCTCATCTTCCCAGTTGAAGTGTAGCTCCCAAATCACACACACATACGAATGGATGGTTAAAGGTGTAAGATCCACTTCCAATTTCTTTTTGGCAAAACATCCTCTATATTCTATTAAGTAATTAAGATAAAGCAGTAGCTTATAAAACATCCAATCAAAATATTTAAAGCATCTTCACATGCTACACTTTCATGATTTCAGTGAAACCCTAATTTTATCACTAAAAGGTTCAATCTACAACACAATGTTTTGACGTACAATAACAAAATTTTGGTCCAAGATTACTAATTGAAATTATTCAGCTAATTAAAAGTAATCCGGCAAGCTTGCCATAAGCATAGATAATTTTCAGCAATACAGAATTTTACAGAAGATTTCACAAAAAAAATTTCAAAATGGCATTTTTGTTTTCTGGTTCATAAATAATGCAGAACAAATGGTTTCAAACCAAGACCAGACAGCTAACACACCCTAAGATTTAGTATTAAAGTATCTTCATTTTCAAAGCTACATATTTGGTGCCAAAGCTTTCCCAGTTAAACAAATGCTAGCTTGTGGCCACACTAGATGTGATGCTACTCTTTCTTCTCAGCCCCTGAATTCAAACAATCACTTTCACATTAGTTTAAACATAGACGTCACTTCCAGCATCTTGAAGTATCAAGTTGCAAGATCCTGAAGATTTTGTTTCTTGACATCAAACTGATAAAGAGTCCACTTCCTGCTTATGAGTTATGACATAAGAAAAACTAAACACATGTTCAAGTGGGTCCGGGTCACACTTTTTCAAGTACAAAAACTGAAAAATCTGACTTAATTATTCTTAACACATGGCATAGCTAGCCATTCTTTTTGCTTTGGACTTTCTAGCAAAAAATCAACCCATCACAGACATTTTCAATGACCTCACATTCATAAATAACACATAGCTCAACTAGCTCAACCAATCATTAAATATTGTCAATGAACTCACATGCTTATGGTTACATCTCTATGAACCTAGTTTCCTATGTTGTGAAGATTTGGTAAGACATAGCAGATACAAAAAAAACAAAAGATTGTCAACCAAGCTTGCTCCTTGAATTGCAGCTTTACTTTGTTAGATGCTACAATCTGCTGTTGCCCTTGCATTTTATGTGCATCCATTTTTGATAATTAACCAAAAGACTTCATTAAAAGTGCTCCAGATATCAGCTTCATTAAGAGCCTTAATAGAATATCCACGATTAAATTTTTATTCGGTTCTTAAGTTCCATGAATTAAAAATCAAATGGACCAACAGAACCTCAAGTACAAGAGCAGAGAAACCATATATAATTCCAATTAGCGAACACATGATAAACAAGATTTGACCTGTCCTTCCATGAGAGATGATTTCCAAGTGCTTTTTGCAACTCAAGACGCTTGAAAACTCCAGAGAAAAGCCAATGCTCAGGAGGCCCACGATTCATACAAAATAATTTCACTCTTTGTTGAAGCTCTTGCCTGTCAAGTAGACTGATCTGCAACATGCATTATGATACTATCACATGAGTATAAGCACAACAAACAAGTCAAACATGACTTGTGCATAGATCCAATAAACACCACATAAGCATATCTATTGGAGATAGGTTATAGAAATCTGAACAGTGGCTTTCCTGAAATCAAGGTATTAACTATCAAGATCAATAATCTCCTTAAACTAAGAGTGCATGTGGACTATTGTCCTAACAATTAGGGTGTGGTGGGGCCTAAGTGCCTAGTATAAAGTTCAACTCCTAACTATTACGGTACTTGTCACATGCATCTAATCCATAATTCTGCCACTAAATGTTTCCAAATGAATCCCTTATCTCCATAAACTAATCTAAAGAGATACAAAACCAGGCCTCATCCTCGAACCTCAAAAACTTAATGCAGTGGCTCTATAAACAATCATGCCCCCACTTCAGACCCTTTGCCACGACATCCTGAACCAAAATTTATTTTTGCATCAAGTATCCATGATTCAATAAAATCATACAGTATCTCATCAGATTCTGTATCAACACATCTTACTTAAAATGTAGTTCTAAGATGATAGTAATGAAGAAAAGATTTCAAATAGCCAACACCAACCAATTAGAGATCAAGGTTGGATGATCTCAAGTAAAGTTTATACATCATCAAAATCAAGTCTTCAGTCGAATGCAAAACAAAAAGAATGCAGAATAAGAGAACAAACTATAAATGAACCTAAAATTAAGATGATTTTTATCTGTCATCTTTCTTCTTCCTTAATAAAGCTTCTTTTCTTATTAGAAAAAACAATGAGCCTTGCAGACATAATCACAGATTTAACAATATGCAAATGCAAAATACAAGATGAAATTGTAAAGATAACATACCACAATTCGCAAAGCATGAGGATCATCGTCACGGTCAGTGAGGGCAAGAAGCAAGATATCCAAAGGAAGCAGCTCATGACCCCAAACAAAAAACGCAAGGTTTGCACAAGTTTTCAACAGAAGGTCCTGAAAATTGAGGGGAAAACAACAATAACATAACATGAAAAAGTTTGGATATTCTAAACTAATATGCAGGCTTTAGTACATAGAATCTGGAGTAACCAAGGAAGAAAATATAAACCTGTAAGGAATGTCCATGCTGAAGTTCCATTTGAATACGATGAAGTAGAACATCCACCATAGTATAAATATTTGAAGTCACTTCTTCAGGAGAGAATTCTCTCAAAACACGTGCCTGAACACCATCAGACAAAGTATTCCTTACATCCCATGTTTAAGGATCTTTAACAAATAACTAATGCAATCAACATTTTACCATACGACAATCATATTTTTTCCTGACCACTTTTTGCGTCATTCATATGGATCTCAAATTTTTTATTTTTTTAACAAATATGGATTTCAGTTCTAATGATGGAGTTGATGAGCAACCTAGCTCCAGAAATTAAAAGAACAAGGAGGTCACATTGTGGGTACAATCCACTTCATCCAGAAAATAACCACCTCACCATATGATTCTGTGTCTCTTTTTTTATGTGAATTGTGATTTAAACAAAAAAAAAAAAGCAATTAAAAGATGGTAGAGTCATACCAGATTAACACTATTGATGTTTTCTGGATGCCCCTGCATCAGTATCCATGCACCAGCACACAGATATTGTCGGTGCTGAGGGAAACTATGGTTGATGTAAGTCATAACATAAGCAGGCTCAGCAGATGGTGAGAGAAGCTGGGTACATTGGTTGATAACAGTTGTCTCTGTCTGCAAAACAATATGATAATATAACATTTATTTCACAGTTTAATCTCCCTGAATTTAAGATTTCTGCAAGTTTTGCATGATTTCTAATTTGCAAAAGAGAAAAGAAGATAACTTTCAAGTTCGAGTTTGCAGGATACTCCTCAATAATGGCGGGCCAAGTCTCAGAAACTCTCAGGACTATAATTTTGAGAAATTAAGGTCATCCATTATATGCAACCTTACCCCTATCCTTTTGTAACAGTTTCCACAATTTAACTTGTGACCTTCCGATCATGAAAGACCAAGGCGCATCCTCATACAATTTGTTAGGAAGGATTTATTCAATTGTTCTAAAGCATAAAGGCACATCCTTGCGTCAACCATGAAGTCATTTAAGTCGTATAAAAATTCTAGGAGAGTGCCCTTTAAGTTCCATATTCCTTGATTTTACCATTTCACTAGACACCAAAATGGAGATTCCTTTAGTTTCTTTCACAAATTTGTGAACTTTAGAGTTTACGTGGCCTTTCTTCAGCTGGCTTAGTTAGTGCAGCTCCCACTCAAATTATTTAACCATGAAACCAGGAAGCAGAAGAAACCTAAAAGACACTGGTATATAGAAAAGATACTCTCAGTTTTTATATATTTTCCAGTAAACCTACTGCATGTAAATATAGGCATCTTGTGCCATTTTATTTTAGGAAGTTAATAACTAATTCCGACTATAATAAGGAGAACTTGCACCATCTACAGCTAATAAAACATTCTTAAATTAAACACACTACAGACTTCTTATTTAAACACAATCCTAGAATTTTAGGAAATTTAATACTCTACCCATCATTCAACCTCATCTGACATTGAAGGTTGAGGCTCTTATAACTGATTAAACACTAATGAGCAGTGAAAGATCCCCATTGGATAATTTCTCCAACCAGCTATAATAGTTCAAGCCTTGACTAACAATGAAACTCAATCAGAAGCACAAAAACAATTAAACAACACAAGCATTGTGAAAACAAAAAAGGAAGAGAAAGAAAAACAATTAAATGCTAAACCTGCTGCCATTCTTGAATAGCTAGCCCCCTTTTATCTATCCTCCCACTCAAGGCATCATGAAGAAGAGAAGGAAAGTAGCGCAGTGTTTTCTCTGACCATGTGTGTTGGCTAGTTGCCATAATCTGTTCTAGCATAGTCTGGAGATAGAGCAAGTGATCAGCATCAGCAATGCCACGGGTTTTGATGATAATGGCAAGAGTAATTACAGTGACACGATTCAAAGTTTCAGTGAATTCAGTTGGACCCTGGAAAAAGATTCAGCAGTAAACTGTTAGTTTGGCTCATGTGAGAGAAATAAGAAAAAAATAATCCAATTGGTGATGACAGGATCATACTTTCCCTTCTCTTTTCACAGAGAAAAAATCTCTCAGCGATAAAATTAAATTCATGCACAAGTTTTCTGCAAGCCGAAATACACGATGATCTCCTCGTTTCCCTTTTAAAGTAGAAACTATTTTTGTAACATCATACATCAATGATTTGCTTTTCCCTTGGTACCTACAAATAATGGACATGTCACGAGCAAATTAAGTTTGCACTTATCTTGAGATTAAAGAAGTAAGATACAAGCTACCTATTGACGAGCATATGAAGCCCTATATTCTGATAAGAACAATGAATTGTTACAGCATTGTTCGTAATAAGTAACTAAATTGGAAAGTTCCAATAGGACACAGCATATGTATATGGGAAGCAAACAAAGAAACACCAGGAACAAGACAGCCTACAGTCAAGAGTCCGAAACAGAGATTATTCAGATGCCCGCATTCAGAAATACTATGTTTTTAAATTTCAACACATTGTGCAAATTATCATTTTCCCTGAAAGAAAATATTAGCTTCATCAGATGGACTCCACATGTTCTTGCCTGTATAGTGGAAGTAATCGGTAATTCACAATTTCAAACACCAGTAGAGTCACTCCAGGCTTGCTCAATAAGGATGGATACCTCTGTGCCAAATGCTGCAAAAAAAACTCAAGGCATGTTATTTTCACATCAACTAGCACATCTCCCCATATCATATACAAGCATTAGAAATTCAAAAATGGCTGAACATTAACACAAGTGCAGAGAAGATTACAGAGTAAGGAGAGGGGAGTGGGCACATAAATCACAAAAGGGTATGAAATTAAAATTTAAAGGATCCTTCAGCTGTTACAGATAAAAATTACAACAATTAGTAGGGTAGCAGGAAGTGCTTGTAATAAAAAATATTAGCCATTTAGTTAATCATCTTCTCATTCTACCTTTTGTCAAAATCAGAAAGTTAATCTTATTCTCAGGAATGAAGAGTAGAACACAGCTATTCCCTTCTACTTTGTCTAAAATGATTTTGCCTTCAATTCTTTTCCCATTTCCTCTCTTTGCACAAATAGCTAAATTCCTATTGCTAAACGAATAAATGTAATTGAGCATGTCAATTTTGAAAGAAATATGAAAAAAGTAACATTACCTATGCCTAGATCCCAGAATGACAAGAAACTAGAAAAACCTTCTTAATTGTAGCCAACATCTTATTACAAATAATTTTGACAAATCAAGAAAAAAGGAGAAATTTCCTATTAATTCTTTTTATTTACTAGTCTCAAGTGTTACAAAATCTATGGTCTAGATTCAAGTGAAAAGTATCTGCTAAAACACCCTCAAAAAAATATTAAAAAAAAAAAAAAATTTAGTTTCTTTTCCCAAATCCTTGACTTTTGTTGCATGCATCGCAGTAAAATTTTTATTCTATAATATTGTTAAATAAATGTGGATTTATGATTTTGTTAGTTACTCAGTTTTTGGCATCATATTCAAAAAACTTAAATTTGAACATTTCCAATTTCTGAATTATAATGAAATTTTAAAATTTCAAGCTTTGAGTTTGTCTCAATCATGTCTCTCTAGGCTCTAAAGATCTACTGATTCTTTATTTGAAAAATGTTTGCTGTTACTTTCTTCTATGGCATGAAAGATATAAAGTATAAAGAAAAGTTGTTTTTAGCTCTGAGAAAATATAACTAAAATCCATTGAGAATACTAGTAATGTAGTACCTGCTACTTTCTAGTCAAAATCTTGCCAATCTATGTATCAGGAAGCAGAATGAATTGCAAAAAGGAAAGACAAAAAGAAAGAGAGATTCAAGCCCATGATGGCCATGGCCCATTACATGCATGTGGAATGGCATAAATTTGAGGCACTGCAATCATGTCCATGACATAAATGCATAGATGATTCAAAACCATGCCACTAGGGGAGAAGAATGTATAAGACAAGTAGAAACCATCAACAAATTGGTAGTTCTTAAACCTATACCTGGCATGTCCTCTACCTACATATTTGCATCAAGCCACAGCATTTTATCACCCAACCACAATTTAGAAGGTAAAAGAAATTACACTGAAGTGCGAACGAAACAATGAGTGAGGTGCAATGAGCAGCAATCGACAGTATGTTTCAACCATTGCAATGCTAGGAATAACCTGCAGCACATATTAGAATCATATCAGAAGCAATTGTCGAACATTTAGACATCTTATGTATCTTTGCATTCTAGGATTGCAATTGTTCAGAGAATTCATTTTCACTAACACTTTGTGCTTGTTTGCTTCAACTTCTTTTTTCATAAAAAAATGAAATTTCATGGAGAAAAAAAGAAAGAAAGATGAAAGGAGAGTCCAATATGGAGGATAAGGTATCCTATAATCTTCAACATACAGCTATAAAGACACACACAAGAACGAAGTTTAAGGTAATAACACTCAAAGAAAATCCCCCTAAAACCTCCAGAAGCATATACCCACAAAATTGTCAAACTTGGTTAGCTAGACTAAAGATGCACTTCCGGAAAATGCATTCCTACTTTATGCCAGATTTTTTTAAGAGAAGATAGTTTTCATATAAAGTTGCTTTTGAAGATTGTGAAAATGAAATCTCAAATTTCCTTGCAACCAATTTATGGAGCAAATCTTGTCTTAGCAATTTTTTTCATGCCTAAAATATGGTTCAATAACAAAATAAAGCATTTCATAATATGCACCATATCCTAAAACTTTTCTTCTCTGTATTTCAGGAAATTGATTGTCATTGATTAACTGATTGCATTATTTTGGCATGAGATATCTTCATAATTTGACTTCGAATAAAAAGCAGTACCTGCCCAGCAAATAAAGAATCTTCCAGTTGAAAGACCAACTTTAGACATAGATTCAGTGAAAGGCCAGATAATAACGATATTGGTAACGGGTTTACTTCCCTCATCACCATTAATCTCTCATTGGACTGCATACTTGTCCCTGCTAACTCAGAAACTCCAGCAGAGGATAACCAATTCACCACTGTTTCACAAGCTGGCTGTGACATAGTGTAGGACACAACCCAAAACATTCCAATTGATCTATCATCCATATTCATGTAATCAATCATGCGATCACCTGAAATGGAAAGTAAAAAAGATTAAAAATACTGAACTTACCATATGGTACTTCATCATGTTCCCTAGGTAGTAATAAATCTCAATTTAATTATTGTATCACCAAGAAATATTATCAGAAAGATGGCTTTAAGTATGCCATTAGTGTTAAATCCTGTTCTGAAAGAAAACACCAAAGAAAATATGAGACTGTTGAGGATGTTAGGCTTTTGTAGGAAGGAAGGATTTACAAGCATGCACTTTTAATGTGTTTTTGCATCTAATTTTTATACCACCTATCTATACAGATAAAAATATTGAATAAACGTGTCACCAACAATTCTAAGTTAAATTTGTTATGGACAATAAGCACATTAAGTGCCATTATATTACCACTTGGGCTCTTATCATATCTGTTGCATGAGGTCCAACAGCATTGGAAAGCTGTAATGCAGCTAATTTTATGCTTTGATTTCTTCTTTGCGACCTTTTAGAGAAGAACATTGTATTCCTACAATATATCATTTTCACCTTTTTCCTTCACGTCCTTGGTCATAATTATGATTTATTTGAACATAAAAACGTTGACAAAAATAAAACACGTGAAAAAACACATAGCACAAACTAAGACATGTGCAATTTGTACATGACTTACGATGAGAAGAACCTAAAATCAGTATTCTATGACCACAGAATGATGATGTGAAGTAGAAAAGTAAAAGAAGTAAATTAGCTGGATATTCAATAAAAGTTTCTAATCCTAATCACCAACAATAACTAAATAATAAAAAAATTTCAACTGGAATTACATTGGAGAGAAATATACCTTTGGTCACTGTTCTCCACCATTCATCTATTTGCTTTCCTTTCTGAAGCTGCTCACTATTCAGATATTCTCTCGTCGATGTGTTCAATGACCAGATACGCAAGTTCTGACAGCTGCTTATAAAATCAAGCAATATGCTTTGAGGATTATTAGGGTCTGAACTTCGATCTTCTCTATGAAATGACATAATCTTTCTTGTTGTCTCTACCTGCCACCAGAATTGCAATGCCAAAGTTTGAATGTGAGGAAGTAGAATCCCAAACAAACAGGAAGCATTTTACCCTTAATAAGTGACAGTTGACTGCTACCAACAAATGTGTAAAAGCTGATAGATATGAACAAGGAAAGACCAAATGAAGTCAGCTATGCAGTGAATGTGAAGGAGAAGATGCAATAGTGTATTGCTGCAGTAGAAGGCATTAAAATTTTACACTGAAAAACAACCTTTCTAGCATCTGTAGTTAATGCATTCACCACAATCTCGACTCGAATAATTTGTGCAAGCAGCCACGTCATATGATTCGTGCGAAGAATGTGCTGATCACCTTCTGTGAGACGTGCAACTAGCTTATCCACGAAATCAACAAAATCAATACATCCACTCTTCATAAGGAAAAATAGTATGTCGGAGAAGACAAGCCACTCCTGCCAACAATTAACTTCTGCAGTTTACCAAAGGAGAAGGTCTAAGAGTTAATATATTTTTCTAGACCATCTGCATCAAAGAAATCATATAAATAATATGAATTCAACATTAACAGTACGAAAATGATGAGCAGCTTTATCCAGTTGATATACTGTGCTACCATGAGAAACCGATCTACTACATCTCTTGGTCTAACATCATGATTTAGGCTTAGCAATAGAATCAAAAATTCAACATTACAAAAAAAATTATGAAAAGAGTCAACAATCCTCAATAACCACATATAGCCACAGCAAATGAAAAAGGAATAAACATTTGCCTGAATTTGTTAGCTTCAGTAGTTCAACAATTCTATCAATTGTTGCCTCACAAATCATGCTAGAAACGAAAACAGCACCAGGAGTAGGCCCATGAGCAGGATTCCTATAGCTGGGAGCCACAAGTAGCACTCGCTTCCACCAGTCAGGTGATGGAGTAGTGCGAAGAGCATGCCTTATACACCGCAAAGCTCTTTCCCAATCCAAACTTCCCCTCTGAATGGAATTTGCAAGATCCTACACAATAGAGAGATATAGAACTTGATCATTACACCATAACAAGCAACAAGGCATGTCTATCAAGGGGACAGGATTTTATGCACAAAGGAAGCTTGTTGGGTGGAGGTTTTTCCCATGTGTAATATGGGTAACAGGCTCACATACAGTAAACAGTAATACTATGTGTGACAATTTACCATAAAACTCTGTAATCACTTGAAATACTAGCTAGAGTCAAATACCATATGAATCAAATTTATGTTTTCAGGGCTCTTTTCTCCATGTGTGTAACTTAAAGGTCATTTCAGTAGAAATCAAAGTGGTTTAAAGTTCTCCTTTACAACAAAGATCCAACAATGGGAATGGGGAGGGGTGATGAAGTGATGTAGTATGTAGTTACTCTGTATAGGCATAAATCAAATCTTAACCATGACCAAAGCTTCTCTTCGACAGGTAAACCAGACGTGATCATGACCCAAGCCCATCTTCAGCAGGATTATTCACAATTATAATTCTTGTATTAGCAATTCTAGTAGTAGGGAACTTAAAAAGGAAAAGTAATTTCATATTTTGTAGGACTGTTAAGCAATTTTCTATTTTATTTCTCCACATGAGGATGTAATCTTTACAGGCAAATTAGGGATTTTTGGTTGACCTGGGCGACTGAGGTAACTCAAAAATCCTGTCCTCAGTTTGTATTGCAGGCTCCAACTTGCCTGCATGAAGCCAGAATTGTTAGTGATTATTGTAGTATTCTTGGTATGAGAACCTAGGAGACTAAAAATATAAGCATAAAAGTTCTTTGGTATGAGAACCTAGGACACTAATAAATATAAGCATAAAAGTTCTGAAATGCCTGTAGATCCATGAAGCTAGGTTGACAGCCCAAAAAAAGCAAGTCAGATATCTAGAGAATATATCTATATTCATTTTCCCAGTGCTACAATTATTGGAAAACACAGTATGCTGCATAAAAAGAACTTCAGCGAAAAAGGTAGCAGATCTATAATGCTATAATTTACTAGAATAAGCATCATTCTTTCAGAATGTATACAAAGTCTTGGGAAATATTTATCACCTCTCCATGCAGTGGTTCTCCAAGGACACTTGGATATGTGATTGGTGAATAGCGCAAGTTAGCTGCCGCTTCAACTGAAATGTTAGGAGTTGTTTGTGAGAGAATCCGATGAGTACCAAACGTGGGACAATGAAGATGTTGATCTAACATTTGCATGTGCATGGCCATCATATCTCGCCTCCGATGGATCTCCAAGATAAGTGTAAATAAAGCTTCATCATCTGGTATATTCTCTATAAACTGCAAACCACTGCGCAATAACTCATAAAAGGGCACTCTACACTTATTCTCATCAACTAACAGCCAAATAACATCTAGACAACTGCGCAACCATTCAATCAGAGCTTTTTCAGGTCTCCAGGATCTCACACTATCAGATTCATCAACTCCATGTTGTCTTTGATCCCAATTAACCAGCCAATTCAACATATGATGAAAAATCTCAGAATGAGTAGCTGGCTTCAAATTAAACTCAAGACCAGTTAAAATAATCTTACAGCATAGTTGGCGTAGGCTATTTATAGCATTATCCCTACTAGATAAGTTAACCCTTGATGTAGAAGGTTGCCCATTACCAGAAATATCAGAAGATTTAACAGGAGACACTGTTGCAAGCAAAGACGGTTCAATTGCAGACTGAACAGGAGAACCAATACCATGTACCGAAGCCAATGGAGATGTAGGATTCGAAGGTTGAAAATTTGACGAATTAGGGATTGCACTAGAAGAAGGAAGTATCACATTCTGCGAGGAATTCATAGATGAGATAGCTGACACAGTTTGACCAGCTTGACCAGCTGACATTTCCGCAGAGGATACAGAAGAAAGCAGAGATGGCAAGAAGGTATCCCAGTTAATATACCCTATACTACATAAGCTCCTCAGTGCAAAAAGGAGAAATTCTGCACGAGGGGCATGGTTACAACACTGAATAACTAAAGATATAAGCACTGATTCTGTGACAGATCGCAGCTGATCTTGATCCTGAATTAAATACAAGTCTCATCGTTAACAGCCATTATAGAAACAAACATGATTAATAAGGTTTATGATTGATTCTAACCGGAAACTGGCTCTGCAGTTGTTCAAAATTTATAAGGAATTGCTCGTTTCGGGGAGGTAACTCTCTGTTGAGAGCAAGTACTCGCTTTTGTGTTTTGTTCCTGAGAAAAGGTATGTTCATGT
The DNA here is from genome assembly GCF_019578655.1 of Ricinus communis. Lineage (NCBI taxonomy): Eukaryota > Viridiplantae > Streptophyta > Magnoliopsida > Malpighiales > Euphorbiaceae > Ricinus > Ricinus communis. Next base: position 19,000,199 of record NC_063260.1, read on the forward strand.
TAAATTAACAACCAATAAACAGAAGCAAACTATAACAAGTTTCGAAAATGAATTAACATAGCGTCTGGGAAGTAAAGAAATGCTAGAATTCAATACTTACAATCTCTTTTTATTTAAAAAATGCATTGACATGATTTTGCAGTAACTTCAATTCAAATGAATTTTTCGCAATTGATTTACTCTAAACAATGCGGAAAATAAATAATAAAAAAAAAAACTGGCATTATGCTAGCAAGAGAACTAAAAGAGCAACTTCTTTTTAAAGTGTGAAATTTCAATTAAAAGGAATCTAAGAAACCCTAATTAAAAGAAACTACATGATTAACTCACGGTGGTTCGCGTGTTGAATCGTCATGTTTTTGGCGGCTACTTCTCTGCAAGAAAAAATTGAAAAAATAAATAAATAAATAAATCGATACAATTAAATTGAATTTGACACGAATAAATAAGATTGAAAAAAAAAAAGGTGACACGGATAGGGAAGTAAATTACTCCTAAATAGAGATTAAAGAGATCGATAATGGCAGCACGGGCCGGCTGGAACTGGTAACCACGAGAAGCAGCTGTTGTAGCTGCTATTGATCTCTGGTTTTGGTCCATTTTTCTTCTGGATTTCTTTCTCACTTCATTTTTCTGTATAGAAATAGAATTTTCTTGTTAAGCGACCAGTGAAGAACAATTCACTTGCTGCAGTTTGAAAGTCTAGACGGGTAATTCCGGTATGATTTTCTTCTTTTGAATTTTGGGTCGGGGCCCGATATCCAATTTAGTGATAACTGCATGTCGTGGAGGCGACTATTCTTAGCCTGTTCTTAAACGACAGCTCGTGCAAGTTCTGGCAAGCTATAATGTGGCCAATCGGGGGAATGAGAAAAATGAAACAATGAAAAATCTTGCCGTATTAGTGTATTTTCGAGAATGATTTTTTTTTTTTTTATGTCTTACTTATTTTTAAAATTATAAATAATCAGTCATTTGTTTGTGTGTTACATAGTTTTATTATTATTTTAATTCTAAAATTAAATTGAATAAATACTATTTAATAAGAGATTTAATATTTAATATTATCTTACAAAATTTTAAAATAATAATAAATTAATTATTTTTAAATATTTTTAATTTTTATAAAATTTTAAAATTTTATTAATAATAATAATATAAAAATTATCTATTACTTAATTTTAATATTACATAAATTAATATATCAATATAATGGATATTACTATTTTTTAAAATAAAAAATTATTATATAATTAAAAATTATTTTATTATTAAATATAATATTAAAAAATAATTTAAAATATTATTTTTAAAAATTAAAATTATTATTTAATTATAAAATTAATTTATTAGTTAATATAATATTAAAATATAATTAATATGCTACTTTTTAAGATAGAATTAGTATAATTATCTAGTTAGAAAACTATTTATTAGTTAATATAATATTAGAATATAATTAATATCTTAGTTTTTAAGATTAGAGTCGGTCCTTAATTATGAATAAATTATTTAATAGAAAAAACTTATAAAATTATACATAACTTGAATCACATGTGCCGAAAGTAAGTATACATGTCAAAACAAAAAATTTATATGTTAGATTCATAGATATACATATTTTACAGGCTTATTTTCTTATATTGATAAATATACCACTTTTACGGGGTCATTTTCTCATATTAAATTATTAACAATATTATGGAATTATTTTCAGAAATTTATAAATATACACGTTTTACGGGGTTATTTTCTTATATCGACAAATATACTCCTTTTACGGGGTTGTTTTCTCATATTATAAAATTAACCCATTTAAGAGGTTATTTTCTCATACTCACAAATATACCAAAATGACGGAATTATTTTCTCCGATTGATAAATATCTTTGTATTGCAGGATTGTTTTCTAATATTTATAAATATATCCCTCTTACAGGGTTGTTTTCTCATATTAAAAAATTTATCCCTTTTACAAGACTGTTTTCTCATACTCGCAATTACACTACTTTTACGGGGTTGTTTTCTCATATTCATAAATATACATATTTTATGGGGTCAATATCACTCGTGATAGACGTATGACGTGTCTCATACCAAATGAGAACCCAAAAGTCATAAATTCTTCAACCAGAAATTGCCGCCCCACAACCATCACTCTTCACCATTTCAAATTTTCCTACTGCCAAACTTCAACTTCCCTCTTCATTAGACTCGCTCACTACTACCTACCTTTAGGGTTTCCACGTCTCAGCATCATGCTCCCTCTCCTCCTCTGCCACCTCAATTGTCGCTCCCGCCTAGTGCTCCTCATCCACCACCGCAAATTCTTCTCCTCAACCTCAATTTCAGATCCATCACCATTATCGTTTCCACTCCCTTATCCAACCTTTTTAATTTGGGGCTCCAACACTTCCCTCGATAAAACTCTTATCTCCACCGGCCTCGCCTCCTCCTTCCTCCTCTCCTCTCCCGGCACTCGTAAATTCCTCCACCTTAAACTAGTTCAAACCGGTTTCCCCTCTAATTCTGACTCTCATTTTCTGTTCACAAAAATTTACTCTCTCGCTTCTCGCCGTACTTCTCTTCCTTTCTCTCTCTTCTCCTCGAATTCCGTCCTCAAATCCTCACTTCCCGCCGCCAAATCTCACCTTTCTCTAGATTTTGACGCCAATGAATTCAAATTTAAATTCGGAATGTACGATTTGAACTTCCATGAGGACAACAAGTGTTGAGGAACTAAAACAGAAACAAGACAACAAGGACCAACAGTCAAGGATTGAAGGTCAAGGCCTCAGTACAGATCATCACAGGCCTTAAATCAGGGAAAATGAGCAACCTTTCTTCCCTAAGGAAGAAATGTCGCTTCCACCTTTCCCAACCTAGAAAGGGACGTTGGCATAGAGCATAGGGAAGCTACTAATAGAAAGAAGACCGTTATACTCAAACTTGTATATAACAGAACATTCATATGCATATAATCTCAAAATTCTTGCTTGTATATTTCATCACAGATTAATAAAGCAACAAATTATATTTTCTACATGGTATCAGAGCAGGCTTGATCCTATCATCCCCTACCAATCCAAACCAACCACAAACACAGAAAAAATCTTTTTCACCATGTCTCACAGTGATATCACAACATTAACCAACACTGTGTTAAAAGGCAATCCAAATTATTTTGAATGGTCGAGGTCAGTTTACATCAGCCTAAATGGCAAAAAAAAATTAGGGTTCATCACAGGAAGTCGAAGCAAACCTCAACCAATCAATCCGAATCAACCAACCAAAGAAGAAATGGAAGCTATAGAGGAGTGGCAGACGATAGACCATAATGTCATGTCAGTACTCACTAACACTATGGAGCCTCAGATAGCCAGACTTTGCATGCTATTGGAATCCTCACAGGCTATATGGAACAAGATGAAAGGCCTATGTCGCCATGAGCAAAATTATGCTCACGTCTTTAATTTAAAGCAAGAACTAGCACAAATCAAACAAGGGACTCGGACAAGCACGAGTTACGCAACAGAGATACTGACCAGATGGGAGGAACTGCAAAGTTATCTCCCACCAACAACTGACCCAGAAGAGGCAAGAAGAAAAGCAGAGCAAGATTTGGTGTATATTTACCTGGGCGGGTTGGATTCGAGCTATAAGCTCTGAGATTACAGATTTTACTGTTGAGCAACCTCCCCAAAATTGACGCTGTCATAGCCATCATCCAGCAGGAGAAGACTAGACGCATGATTATGAGCACAACTAACAGTTTCGACAACACAGAGAATAAGGCCTACATCTCCTACCTCTTACACCCTCGCAAGACGGCTCGAGTGAGAGGAGCGCCTGCCAGCGTCGAGAGGTGCGACCACTGCAGGAGGCAGGGGCACTCTCAGGACCGCTGCTGGCATCTCCATCCCCATCTGCGGCCGGGTCTTAGCAGGGTTGAGAGAGGAAGAAGCGAGAGACGAGAGAAAGAATAGAGAAGGAGATTTAGCGGCTTAGGCATCACAAACTCCTCTAACCCTAAGGGTTATGAGGAGGCGTCTGGATCGAGTCGGGAGGTAAGTAACGGGTCGGTCTCTTTTAATTTAATCTGACTCGGTTCCAGCGATCCGACCCGACCCAACTCCAGCAACTGGGCTGACCCGGATCTGACCCATTTTGTTCTACAGACCCGACCCGACAGAAAAATCATAACTTTCTCAATTGATTTCTCAGCTTCAGTCAATTATTCAGCTCCAGCAACCCCATGGGTCAGGTTTGGTATCTAAAAATTATGTAATTTCCTTAAATGCCTCTCAAAATTGGATCATCAATTCCGGGGCAACGGATCACATGACATGGGATGCAATAAAATTGCACAATTTTGTACCTACTAATTCCCAACATATGATCGTTGCCAACGACGATCAAGCTGAAATCTCTAATTTTGGCTCCTCAAATTTATTGCATAATAATATCCATAATATTCTTTTTTTGGCAGATTTTAAATCTAACTTATTATCTGTCGGTAAGATAACTAGAACTCTAAATTGTAATGTTATATTCTCACCGACTGCAATATTGTTTCAGGATCGAACCATGGGGAAGACGATTGGTGAGGGTCGCTTTAAAAATGGCCTGTATTATCTCACAGCCTCCACTAACCAGTGTCTTGTCTCGAACAACCCTGTCAATCAAGAAATGTTGATACATCGGCGGTTTGGGCATCCGTCCGATCGAGCCTTAGATCAGCTTTTTTGTCTAAAACTGAATTCTAGTTGTTGTGACATTTGTAAATTTGCTAAAACTGAATAAAAAGCTCGTTGGATGTAAATGGGTGTATAAAATAAAATACAAGCATGATGGAATAATTGAGAGATATAAGGCTAGGTTGGTAGCGAAATGGTTCACTCAAACTTAAGGGGTGGATTATCAGAAAACCTTTGCTCCAGTAGCTAAAATGAGTACTGTTTGTATTTTATTGTCTGTTGCTACTAACTCAGGATGGAGCCTATTTCAAATGGATGTTAAAAATGCATTCCTCCAAGAGTCCGTAGAAGAAGAAGTCTATATGATCCTTCCTCCAGGTCACAAATCTACCTCCGATCATTCTCTGGTATGTAAGTTGAAAAAGGCAATCTACGGATTGAAACAGACTCCAAGAGCATAGTATGCCAAGCTAAGCCATTTTCTCTTAAAATCAATTTCAATAAATGCGCCTCTGATTCCTTTATGTTTGTAAAGCACACTCATACATACACTATTATTATTCTCGTTTATGTCAATGACATTATCATAACCGGTAACAATAATGAGGAAATTGAAAAGGTTAAGCTAAAACTAAAAAGAGAATTTGATATCAAAGATTTAGGTCAACTATCATACTTCCTTGGGATAGAAATAGCCAAATCACATAAAGGTCTATTTTTGTCTCAAAGAAAGTACGTTCTTGACCTATTAAAGGAAACAGGAAAAATAGAAGTCAAACCAATAAAGGTCATCACAGAAACAAGACAACAAGAACCAACAATCAAGGACTAAAGGTCAAGGCCTTAGTACAGATCATCACAGGCCTTAAATCAGGGAAAAGGAGCAACCTTTGTTTCCTAACAAAGAAAGGTCGCTTCCGCCTTTCCCAGCCTAGAAAGGGACGTTGACATAGAGCATAGGGAAGCTACTAATAGCAAGAAGACCGTTATACTCAAACTTGTATATAACAGAACATTCATATGCATGTAATCTTAGAATTCTTGCTTATATATTTCATCACAGATTAATAAAGCAACAAATTACATTTTCTACAATAAGGCGTTAAGTAACGATGGAGGAGGAGCTGATAATTCGGAGTTAATTTGTAAAACCTTGTTTGCATGGAATGACGCTGTTTCTCCACATTTAGCAGCGGAGAGAGAGAATGAAATTATGGAGGATGCTGCTGTTTTAGAGAGCTTAAAAAAAATGAGCTGGAAGTAATTAACAAAGATAAAAATGGAAAATTCAATTCTTTTTGTATTGTTGAGACTACTGGTGGTGTTGCTAGTCCCGGTCCTTCTGGTACTTTACAGTGTGATTTGTATAGGTATGTAATATTTCCTTTTGCGTGTTTTAATAAGCTTGAATTGTTTTATTAATAATTTATTTTATTTTAAAACATGTTAATAGACCTTTTCGGTTCCCTGGTGTACTTGTGGGAGATGGGAGGCTAGGTGGTATTTCAGGAACAATTTTTGCTTATGAAAGTTTAAAACTTCGAGGTTATGATATTGTTGCTGTTGTTTTTGAAGATCATGGCCTTGTTAATGAGGTCCCACTACTCTCATATTTGCGTAATAGGTAGTAATTTTGAAGCAATTTTTTGCTCAATTGGTACTTTCTTCTATATTATAGGTCTTATTAGGAATCACTTTTATAGTGTTCGGGTAAGTCAAAGATTGTAAGAATTCAAATGAATTGAATTCTATTTAATATATTCTCATGTTTGGAAATGTCTTATTTTTTAGAATACAATTCTTTCAACTCAAGAAAATAAGGCATTTTGAAAGAAATGAAATCGTACAATAAACTAAATCATTTTGCAAGAATTCAGTTGATTTGAATTCTTGCACATAATCATTCCAAACTAGGTCAGTTTGCCTTTATAAGTCAAGTCTTTTTAATTCTTTTAATGTTTTGTATTTTGCTAGGGTGCCTGTGATATTACTGCCACCTGTTCCAAAAGATATGTCAAATGACCTGGTGGAATGGTTTGCAGATTCTGAAAAGATTTTTAATTCCTTGAAGGACATAATGGTATCTGATTTTTAAAAGAGAACAGAAAGATTGAATGATATGCCGAAGAAGGCAAGGGATGTCTTATGGTGGCCATTTACTCAGCATAGACTTGTTCCAGAAGAAACTATTACTATTATTGATTCAAGGTGTGGAGAGAATTTTGCAGTATACAAGGTTAGTGTTGTAACAAACAAATGAATCACTGTTTACAAACCTGGTTTCAACTTTTATTCATGTTGACCAATTGATAAAGTGAGCTGTATTTATTATTTTGTCTAGGTTTATAGACAAATTATTTATGTTTTTCGTGCTTGTTGTCGATTGTGTGAGAAGTTCCAATGTAAAGCACTTATTTCTCTAACAACTCAAGCTAATTTCATTGTCTTTCAATTACAGGCTCAAAATAAGTCCAAAACTGAATAGTTAGATGCATGAGCTAGTTGGTGGACCCAAGGGCCTCATGCTACTCTACAGGTCCTCGTTGTTACATGTTAATGTTTCTCTACGCTCTCTGTAATGATGTCTGAAGGTCAGATAGATACTATTTTACTATCTTAGATGTTGTGCTTTATTTTCTATTTTACTATATATTTTACATGTTAATGTAGCCGTTATGGAACATTTTTTGTTAACTAGTGGTCACTTGGTTGTGGTTTACTTTCAGGTATTAGCTCTTAAAGGGTCTTACCATGTTAATACATTGGGAGCTACGGAAGCACAAGCGCCATCATCTTATACAGGTTTCCTTCAGCAACCATGGTATGGATTCTTATTTTAGTCCTAGAAGCATAATTTTTTATTACTAAAGCCAGAACATCAAGTCAATTTGAATATGTAACACTGTCTTGTAAGTGTTTGTGCTTAGTACAACATTTAGCTGGCTAATGTGTAGCCCCATGTTTATTTAATTTTAGTATTTATTACATACTTTCCAAATGCAAATGATATGATATTGGTTGAAAGTCATATGGCAATGATAAGTGAAAGATTCACAATTTATTAATTCCACTAGAAATTATCAAACTCATTGAAAGCATTAGCATTTCAGCATAAAGGTTGAATCCCAGAAAATATGAGAGATTCAATTCACTAGTTGAAACATCTGTGGCGGTCATGATTGTTACATAAGATCTGTACTAGTCCATTTTTGCAGCAATGTGACTGCATGTTGGAACATTTACAAGAGCCCCAACCTCTTTTTGGAGGAAAATATATTATCATTTTTCATGCTTATTTAGCTGGATCAAAACTGGAAACAATCTAGTTTGCTCGAAGGGGTAACTAGAGTAAGTATTACTTGAAGTTAAATTAGGTAAAAGTTTGAAATCAAGCAGTCAGTTTGTTAGGGCATAGGTATTCAGTTGCCTCAGCAAGTAGGCATTTAGATATGGTTATAGCACTGCACAAAACTATGGAAAAATCGATACCGTAACAGGATAAATACTTGAGAGGAGGTGGTGCAGATAACAACTGCAGTCATCAGCTGGTTGCTAGGGGTAGCAGAGATTATGATGCATATATTGATTAAGAGTTCTTCTTTTGTCTCCTCAATTGAGGGAGAGAATGTGGCTATAGTGCAATTCTATAATTATGAGAATAATTCTTTTTGATTTTAACTTGTAACAAATCCTAAGGGAAGTAATGTGAAGCAGCACAATGTCACTAATTACATGACGTAATTTGTGGAAGGATGGAAAACTTGTTGCTTTTGGAAATTTTTATCCGTCATGTGAGACAAACTTTTCAACGATCTTTAACATAATTAGGGTGGGTGAGTTGGGAGGAGGGTACAGTCGGGGCAATAGAGGAAGTGGGGAGAATTGAGAGATGGATTTTCAACTTATGCAGACAGCTTACATAAGGTCCATATGTAAAGTTTTGTTGTTTTAAATATTTTAGTCTAGGGTTTACAGCTTCTTCAGTTTAGCATGGTAAGCGCATTCTTATAGGCGAGTCAGTGTGTTGGCTCTCTTATACGCTTTTGACTTGGAAATTCAATGGTTTTATTTTTATTGATTCCTAAAAATGTAATGTTCTTGTCATACAGAATGGCATTTGGCGTTAATGCAAAATGTAGTTGCGTACAATTTTTAGTAGTTGAAAAATAATGAAGCCATCAGTGGTTTAATTTGATCAATCATTTGCCCTCTGTAATTTGACAAGTACACTGGAAGAGGCCTTTTTCTAGATCCTCCTACAATCTTTATGTGCAACAGCATATGGAATCTAAACTTACCTGATGCAATGCATTCTGAAACTGCAACTGATAAAGTCATGGGTTAGTAAACATGAAGTCTTCTATTCTTTCTTTTGACTCTAGCTACTATCTTTATTGTCACTATAGTTTCCTATCTTCTAACTTCTGCAGTGTTTGGCTCGCGCGATGAACTTTTTGATAGGAACAGGGACTCCTCAGATCTTTATGGATTGTATTCATCATATGTATCACAGCTGTTATCACAATATTTAGGATTAAAAGGAACTACCCATATTGGAGCTTTACTTATAGAACCAGGCAAGAGAATCATTAGTATTTGGTATTACATATGCTATTATATCTCACAGTGTTCAGTTAGTTTCTTAGAGAAATTCATGATGAGGATCCACTTTTTACATACTCTTATACTATGTTACTTGATTTTTTGCATCAAATATGTAACGTGATTTATTGGAGGTGCAATTGATTTTTTATCCCTGAAGCATAAAAAATGTACTTAAAATATTCATTTGATTCTGGTTGTAGCTCAATGCCCTTTTGCATGGACACTCCTACTCTGCTCATGCTATGGGATGCGCAGTAGCCGCCAAATCCATTAAATGGTTCAAAGATCCTAGCACAAACCCTAATATCATTTCGGAGGGAAGAATGTTTAGGGAGATATGTGGAAATTATATTTTTAATTTTTGTTTCTTTCTTGCAGGTAGTCATCCATCATCTACATAATATAGTTGACTGTTGACCACCAGATGCCACAGTTCTAATATCCATATTAATTAATTTCTTTTTTAAGAACCAAAAGTTTTGGCTAAAAGTGAACATTTGTCTGCTGATTTTCACAATAACTAAGAAAGTGAAAACATGTACTTTGTCTCCAATATAAATGGGAGAAAAAATAGGGAAGATCAAATCATTGGCAAAGTAATATTCTGTTTACTACTATTAGCATGTTCATTTTTTTAGTGAGAATTGAAATCTTATATTCCGATGATACCTTGAGCCATTAATTTGTTGTAAGATCTGCTTCTCAAGGTACAGCAGTTGATATCAAAATATTTGACATATCTATTCAAAGGTAAATTAGTTTGAAACTTCCTCAATTGGCTAGAAATGGAAGCGATAGCTTATCTATATATTTTTTTCCTTTTTAATATGAAAATATAAATTTCCTAGATTAGGTTCTTATTTGATTTCCTAGTTCCCATGGTTCCAAGCTAAATTGCACATTATGAGCAATGGTGATGGAATATACGCCCTAACATCTCTTTTCACCTCCTTCTTCCAAAAACAAAAGCGAATAAATATCGTTCTATAAATTGTTATAATTGGTTGTGCAAAGTTTGATTGTTGAGTAGTGTTATATTGTACTATTTTGAGTATTTAATTACATTTTTGTGTTTTAAGTTGAATTCATTTGTTCTTGAAATATGGGAAGATAAGTGTCTATTGAAATATTGTTATCACTGTCAAGGATACTATATTTCTTTTGGTGTCTGCTTGCATTTTTTATGAGTCAATTTGGATTTTGTTATTAGGTATTGAGAAATTGTCTACACCTTATGCATTATGCGGAGAAGGTTTCTTTCTACTTGCTGAAGTAATATAGTTGGATCTAATGTTTAATGCTAATCTATCTCAGGGTAAACAGTATTTGTGGCAATAAGTAGGGGTTTATTTGATGGCTCTCCAATACTAAAAATATTTTATAGAAATTATCTAAAATAGTTTTTCTTGCTTTTTTTTGAGTTGCAAAATCACTAATTAAATTTTTGTATTCAAGTGTAAAACCATAAATTTTTATCATTTTCGCAAAGTTTTAAACTTGAGCGTTGTGCCCTATGGTCTTTCAGTACACTTCATATGCATCCAGTCGCATATGTTCACTCATGCATCATATAAGTTTCATGTCAAATACGCCGAGTAGCATATTGATCGGTCGGTCTTGGACATAATGCTGCAAGTTTTAAACAAAGCGAAAATGAAAAGTATACTAATAATATATTTTACTGAAAATTATTAAAGTATATTGAACGGTTCGAACAAGACTCGATGGGTCAAAGTTTTCTGTATGGATGATGTTTGGCGCTCAAAACGTTACACTAAACTGTATGGTGATTGTGAGTAAAGTGTACATGATAGGCCTTTTCATAACATGTAGATGTTCTTCCCGACTTCCATGGAAACATGTATGTGATTAATGATGATAAGGCTTTTCAGGTTAGAGTGCCTAAGTTTTGTTATACATCTTTGAGCTGTTAAATTCTTCATGCTACAGGTCTCCTACTGCAGATCCAAAAGCAAAAAGAGAATTATTTCTGGCATGACCCTTGACACAAGTGATAGACAATTGGCTCTTCTATACCTTGCTGCTGTTCAGGGTATTGCATATGGTACACGCCATATTATGGAGCATTGCAATGCTCATGGTCACACAGTAAGAAAGCATCTTCATGCACTTTTTTTTTCTGCAGTTACATGTTTTATATTATGTATAAATATATAACTGGACCTCATATTTTTAGTTGACTAGTGTTATTAAGAGATTTCTTTTATATTGTAATAGTTTATCTTTTCAGTTATGTGTTTCTTAGTTAATGGAATGATGACTATATCACAAAATGTAATTTTTTTTAACACTTTCTATTCTTTCTTTTATTTCTTTATTCCTGGCAGATTGACATGTTGCTTGCATGTGGTGGCCTGTGAAAAAACCCTCTGTTTTTCCAAGAACATACAGATATTATTGGTACTTATCTTCACTCTTTTTACTATTTACGTCTTAAAATTTTTTTTCATAATTTTAAAATTAGTGTACATTATTTTGATCAATGAATAGCCTTTGTATGTGAATTTCCATTTATGCCACCGTGTGATGTTCATGTGTAGAGACGAGTTAAGAATAAGACGGTTGGTTTATGTGCTGATCCAACATTTAGATTAAGAAAAAGATTGGGAATTGGTTAACAATGGATATTCTTGCCCCTGCTATAGCTATATTGTTGCTTATCTGGTTCAACTATTGTACCATAAATTGTTGATACATGTGCATTTAATTGCAATTACCTCTACTGCAATTCTCCCTCATTATGTCTTTTTCTAGTTTGATATAATGTATGAATGAAATCTCAATGTTCACTAGTTATTAATTATTGTGAATATGCGAGGAAAGTCTTTCAATTTTGAATTGTTAGCTTGAATAGTTCATGGAACCTCAAACTGAATTTTGGATAGTTCATACCAGGAAGATTGGTGTTGAGTTTCATTGTTGGAAGAACTGAGTGGGTTTTGTATCAGTCAGTATTTGCTATAAGTTGTTTGTACCATTAATGGTTTGAGTTGCTTTTGTTTCTTTGGTTTTTGGATGAGCGTGCTTCTTTCCGATCACTTTGCCCCGTCGCATTTGAGTTTGGTGTGCTGAATTATCATTTTTTGTTTTCCAAGAGAAAAAAAGGGAAATTTCTTACAGCTCTTTATCATCCTTTTGACTCTGCATTTAAAGGCCCACCATCATCTTAGACTACAATTGCAATATATATTTTTGTACGATCGGTAGCACCAAAGGTGAAGTGGTTGTAATATTTGTCTTCCCAATCCATCTTCCGATTTTTCTTTTAATTTTCTTGACTTTATTTTTATTTCTTAAAAGTTTTTAAAATCAAGTTTTAGAAATTGCAAAAGAGAAAAAGAGAAAGAAAGAGAATCGGAATCCCTACTTAGAAAAGTTGTATCAAAACAGTTTTCGGGGTTAGAGGTTCGGGGAAATTGTCCATCGGTTTGTGCTTATATTTTAATATTTTTATTTTAAATCAATATAGAGTATCTATTATTTTTTGGTCTATTTTTATTGGTATGACTTCTGAAAGTGGATCTTTCTAGGATCAAAGTTATTAGTAGATTGACGTTGACGTTGTTCGGAATTAATTAAAAATATTTCATTTTTGATAATTAAATAGATCGTACAACTTATAGATATGTAAGAATTTTAAAATAAAAATAAAAATAGAAATACTAGTATAAAAAATTAAAATATTAATATCAATTAGATAAGAATTTTAAAAATTTATCAACGAAATAATTTATTCAAAATTTGGTGTCTAAATCTAATATAGAGAAAATGCATACAAATCATGAAAGTCAAAAGAAGCTTTATTTTTCTCATAAAAAAAAAAGATATTTCTGATTAAGGATATCCTTATGATTGTAAGACAGCAATTCCTATGCGTTATTTTTCTAGGTTAAGGATATCCTTATGGATTGTACCTTGGGCCTCTGGTTTCTTTATGGATAAGGAGAGCTGTAGTTGAATTCAGATGTGGTAGGGACTAGGAAGGGTGATAGGCTACTCCCCTTCTTGTGGCCTATGCTCAATGAACTGAAAAAAATGGAAGTTCACTAAAGTGGTGCAATCTACAAAACTATAATTATTTACAGGTAGGATATTTTAATTACCTGCAAAAGCATGAATATAGGTTTCCTATTTACCGAATGTGAGGAATTTTAAGCTAGCCATTCACAATGGGGAGACTTCCAAAATAACCAAAAGTATTAGAAGGGCTTAAAGAAGATTTCCATAGGTTGTTACACACTGTTTAGATAAGCGCTTGATTGGAATACTGAGTAATTTTTTTTTGTGTTAAACTAAGTACTAGATATTAGAAGAAATGCTATACAATTGGTACCAGTGCTTATGATGATGACATATAGTATAATTATGGCTTACTTAAAAGAATTTGGTTGATAAATCTTGACCTTTTTAGGAGGGTGAGTGAGAAAGCAATAACCGAGGTATTTCCAGAAAGAACATTTCTGATATTTGATTATAGAATCATGGTTTTTGTAACACTCGGAATTTTTTTATATATTTAATAATGAGTTTTTATTTAAGTTAATTTTAGCTTTATTTTTATTCGGTTTAATTGGAATGATTTAAATACAAATTTTGAATGTTCATGTTAGATAAATAAATGAGTTATTTTTCATATCCAATTAGTTTGATTTTTAAGGAGTAATTAAGTAAACTATTTGAGAAATGATTATATTTTGGTTATTCAAATTTTTTTCCAAATGCATATTTATATAAGTAAAATTATATATTGAAAAATTTTGGAAGAAATTATAAAGGATGTTTTTATAAAAGAATTTTGGGAGAATTGGTATTATAATTGATTAGTAGTATTAAATTTTAAGTTGGAAATTGATTATTTAATTTAATTGTGTATTTTCAATAATTCGGATTTGGCCCAAATTAAATAGTTAGGGGCTTAATTGAAAGGCTAAAAAGAAGTTTGGGGGTCAAATTGGAATTCTGCGGGATGAAATTGTAAGTAATTAAGAAAGTTGATGGATCAAGTTGTAATAAGGAAAAGTTCGGGGGCCTAATGTCGATATTGAAAGGAATGGAAGTCGAGGAAGAAGAAGAGAGGAAGAGAGATGTCTGGGAGAGGGAGGAGGCGGAGGAAGGAGTCGGGGCCGTCGACCGGGCGCTGGTCAGGCGTGGCAGCACCAATGGCGACGGCAGCCTCGCGAGGAGGAAGATGGCCGAAGCTTCCTTGCCGGCGGTCGCCGATCTTGGTGCCGATCGACTCCTCTCGGCCCTCGGCTTTGTTTTGGCGGCCAGTGTCGGCAGTGGTGGCCGGAAACGGAAGATCCGGTGGAGAGAGAAAATGGTGGCAAATGGCATTTTTGAGTTTTTTCGAGATCCGGCCGGAGGATGGACGATCGGAGGGCGTATCCCGACTCTCGGCTCAAGCTTCGCATTGGCACCGGGTTCGTGGCGATTGGGCTTCGTTTGCGAATCGACGGTCGAGATCGTCCACAAATCTCTCCGGACGATCGAGTGTCGGATCGAAAAATCGGGGCGAGGGATCGTCATCGGTAGCGTCGTTGTGAGTCCGATGGTGTGTTCGGATCGTCGATCGGACTCCCAAGCGAAGTCGACCGGCGATCGGCGGTAATTATGTTTGGCCCGTTAATTTTGGAATTCTTGGTTTAATTGTGTCTAATGGTTTATATTGAGTATTTGATGTTATTGTGAGTCAAAATAATTGTCCTCGGTTACGCCTCATATTTTTGTCTTTGTGTGGCGAGTCGGAAATAGTGAAGTTTGGGGACCCGACTCCTATTGTTTGAATCGTTAAGCATTTGGAGTGTTTTTCTGGCAGGTCCTGGACTCGTTTTTACGGGGGGTAATGTTCGTGTTGTAGGGGAGGTTCTGCCAAATTTTCGGTAGTTCCTGAGTCGAGATTCTTAGACAGTCAGTCCTAGGAATCTAGACCTAGGATCTATTGTAATTGTTTCATCGTTTTGATTAATTGTTTTCCGTGACTAGATTGTCAGTTCGTTCGGCTCGCTCCTACCAAGGCACCGGAGCAAAGCTAGGAGGTCGCCAAACCTGTGAGTTAAAGTCATATATCGCTTATGCACGTGTCATGCATAAATTTGATTTGCTACTATGATTATTCATTTGCAATTTTAATTTTTCATTTAATTATTATCATTATTTTCTTGATGCTATTAATCATTATTTAAATATATTTTTCCTTTATCACCAATTTTAATATTGCATGATGACTCAGGATGGGACGGCAGTAGAACATAGGAGTTGGATGAGTGTCTAATATAATATGAGAGAGATAGGAAAAGGGTAAAGAGGTAAAAATTTTGAGAAAGAAAGATTAGGACCTGCCCTGGTCGAGCATCGCTCTCTGGGCTTAGTGATTTGTGGTTGCCGGAGTAAAGGTCCCTGGTCGAGCATTGCTCTCTGGGCGCCGGCTTATTTGAAAATTTAAGTGACCAGACTGGAGGTAAGGTCCCTGGTCGAGCTATGCTCTCGGGGCGCCCGATCTTATTGGATAAGAGAGCCCGAAAGGCTAAGGCCGAGAGTTAAGTGGACTGGAGGTAAGGTCCCTGGTCGAGCTTTGCTCTCAGGCGCCAGTCCTATTGGAATGAGAGGTTTGAGATGATAGAGTTGAGGTTAGTTGAGACATAAGTGTTGAAATAATCGAGATTTTAGAGTTGGATTAGAGTTCTACTGAAGTACTTCGTCCCGTTGCATGTGGAATAAATTTTGTTTAAGCATGGCATGACACATATGTTTTAACATGACACGTATGGTTCGCGTGATTTATTAATTATTTTAAAATTAAATAAGGTGACATTGAGATATTTGAAACTGTTTTAGATATATGATTTTAACTCACTCTAGACCGGTCTCATTTTTATTTTCGGATTTGTATTTATTAGTTCTCCCGCGACTCTTATTCAAGAACTCCTTCATCATCGGGTGATGTATTTGATTTGGTATGTAAATTGGTAAATCTTAGATTCTCCATGAGTAGTAATTAGTAGATGTATCAGTTGTAAATTTTCCGAGCTTGGGTCTCGCCTAGTTTTTTTGGTAGACCGAAGTAATTTTGTAAAGTGTAACTATTAAGATAATTTGTGGTTTTAATAATATTAATTTGAGATGAGATTTGTTTAAATCAGTGAGTGTCAGGCTTACTACGGGTTTCGGTGGCCTTAAGCCTACCCATTCCCTGAAGTCACGGCCCAGGTGGGGTCGTGATACTTTATTGGAATATCTAAGTCTCTAGTACTCCGACGGCCATAGATGGCGACCTACTTGTATTTTAGTATGCATTTTGTCATTGAGTAATTATACAAGCTAAGGCCCTGTGATTATGTTGTTTATTAGGAGTAGAATTACCGAACACAAATATCAGTAGTGCCTGGAGGTATTTTTGTGGCATACGGATGGGTCTCTTTCATTATTTTTTAGCTGTTGATTGTTTGATTCTATGACAATATGGATAATAAGCTCATTATGTCTATGCAGTTTTAACTAGTCATTCTTTAAATGTTCTTTTTATTTGTGATCAATCATTAATAACATAACATATGTTTCCCTTTTGTTTATTCTAACTAATAATCGCCTATTCTTTGGCATTTCCTTTATTGATTGCTATCGAACATGTGTTTTTCTTAGCAGTGATTTCTTGGCAGTTTAGGCTGGGCTTGAAGGTTGCCTCTGGATGTTGTGAGGCCATACGCATTCACGAGGTGAAGACAGAAGCTTTTACTGTCAAAGATCATAGAGGAGAATGTCAGTTCATTCATTGCCTTTTATTTCTTTTTTGTTTATATTTTCTATGGAATATGTGAAATTAATATTCTATTCCATTGACAGTATACAAAAAACACTACCCACCTGCATTAAATGATAATGTATGGAGATTGGAGAAAATTGGCAAGGATGGATCCTTTCATAAGAAGCTAAATAATCAATGAATATTCACAGTTGAAGAATTCTTAAGACTTCTGGTCAGGGATGCTCAAAGATTACGAAATGAAAGTGGGGGTTTGGGTTTTTGATTCAGTATGTTCCTGCCATATTCATATATTCTGATTTGCCTTTATTTGAATGTAGATACTGGGGTCTAGCATTTCAAACAAAATGTGGGATGCTCTTGTAGAGCATGCAAAGACTTGTGGCCTCAGTGGAAAGCTTTATGTTTATTATCCTGAAGATTCCAGGGACGTTGGTGTTATTTTTAATAATATATATGAACTAAATGGCCTTATCTCTGCGGAACAATATTGTTCAACTAGTTCTGTTTCTGATGATCAAAAGGTTAGTCTTGCATTCTTCTACATATGTATATTTTGAATAGTCTTTTATTATTTTATCCTTCTTAGGTGTTTTAATGTCTCAGCACTCTATGTCTTAGCAGCAGCCAAATCCATTAAATGGTTCAAAGATCCCGGCATAAACCTTAATATCATTTCAGAGCGAAGAATGTTTAGGGAGGTATGTGGAAATTATATTTTTAATTTTTGTTTCTTTCTTGCAGGTAGTCATCCATCATCTACATAATATAGTTGACTGTTGACCACCATATGCCACGGTTCTAATATCCATATTAATTGATTTCTTTTCTAAGAACCAAAAGTTTTGGCTAGAAGTGAACATTTGTCTGCTGATTTTCACAATAACTAAAAAAGTGAAAACTATGTACTTTGTCTCCAATATAAATGGGAGAAAAAAGAGGGAAGATCACATCATTGGCAAAGTAATATTCTGTTTA
This sequence comes from Ricinus communis, assembly GCF_019578655.1. Lineage (NCBI taxonomy): Eukaryota > Viridiplantae > Streptophyta > Magnoliopsida > Malpighiales > Euphorbiaceae > Ricinus > Ricinus communis. The sequence goes on from NC_063260.1 coordinate 19,018,258, forward strand.
CTACTATTAGCATGTTCATTTTTTTAGTGAAAATTGAAATCTTATATTCCGATGATACCTTGGGCCATTAATTTGTTGTAAGATCTGCTTCTCATGGTACAACAGTTGACATCAAAATATTTGACATATCTATTCAAAAGTAAATTGGTTTGAAACTTTCTCAATTGGCTAGAAATGGAAGCGATAGCTTCTATATATTCTTTTCTTTTAATATGAAAATATAAATTTCCTGGATGAGGTTCTTATTTGATTCCTAGTTCCCATGGTTCCAAGCTAAATTGCACAGTCGAGCAATAGTGATGGAATATGCTGCCCTAACATCTCTTTTCACCTCCTTCTTCCAAAAACAAAAAGCGAATAAGTATCTGTTCTATAAATTGTTATAATTGGTTGTGCAAAGTTTGATTGTTGAGTAGTGTTATATTGTACTATTTTGAGTGTTTAATTACATTTTGTGTGTTAAGTTGAATTCATTTGTTCTTGAAATGTGGGAAGATAAGTGTCTATTGAAATATTGTTATCAACGTCAAGGATACTAGATCTCTTTTGGTGTCTGCTGCATTTTTTATGAGTCAATTTGGATTTTGTTGTTAGGTATTGAGAAATTGTCTACACCTTATGCATTATGCGAAGAAGGTTTCTTTCTACTTACTGAAGTAATATAGTTGGATCTAATGTTTAATGCTAATCTATCTAAGGGTAAACAGTATTTGTAGCAATAAGTAGGGGTTTAAAGTGGCATCACTCAATTGTTTAAAGTTTTTTGTTTATTTTATATTATGGTATTTCTATTATATTTTTTAATTTCTTATACTTTCTATTTGTATCTAGCGTTTAATGTAAAGTAAAATATTTATCTTTCAAAGTAAAAGAGCTATTTCGATTTTTTTTTTCAAATCAGATATTAGATTTAAGGGAATAAATGCATTAGCTTTTAATGTGAAGTAAAACAACCACCTTAAAAGAGTCCTTCTAGTTTTCTTTTTTTAAATAAGAAATTATTTCTTTGTATTTTGGTATTTCTATTATATTTTTTGCTTTTTATGCTTCCTATTTCTATCCCCCATTTAGTGCAAAGTAAAAAAATCTATTATTCAAAGTAAGAGAGCCATTTCAGTTTTTTTTTTTTAGTCAGAATTTGGTTTAAATCAACACATGCATTAGCTTTTAATATAAAATAAAACAACCATCTTTAAAAAAGTCTTTTTAGTTCTTTTTATTTTAAATCAAAAATTATTTCTTTGCATTTTGGTATTTTTGTTATATTTTTTCATTTTTAATGTTTTTTATTTGTGTCTAGCATTTAATATAAAGTAAAAATCAATCTTTTAAAGTAAAAGAGCCTTTTCAGTTTTTTTTTTTAAATCATACATTAGGCTTAGATCAAAACATGCATTAGCTTTTAATGTAAAGTAAGACACCATCTTAAAACAGTTCTTTCAGTTTTCTTTTTTTAAATCAGAAATCATTTTTTTGTATTTTGGTATTTTTGTCTCATGTCAACAAATTTTGAATTAATATCTCATGTCATTTCATTTCTTTACTAGTTGTATAATGATCCACTTATTCTTCCTTTGATCATTCTATAAATTTTATTCTCCTCTCACTTATTCTTCACTGTGTATTTCTAAGCATAGAAAAAAAAAAAGAGATAATAATATATGCACAATATATATATAAAAATTTCTAGCATATCAAAATAGTATTATATAGATATTTTGGTATTTATTCATATATATATAAAGAGAGAGTATATGTATACTATTTTGAGTATAATATCAAATCCATTGGCATCACAACCATTAAAACCATCACTAAGAGCAAAATAAAACTCATTCAGAAGATTCATCAAACACCTTAGGTGCATGTTTTAAATATCAGTTGTAATTATTTTTTTTTCTTTTTTTACTATAAATCAACAAATCAGAAACTCACAATTTTTTTCAAATTAATACATGTAACAAAGATTTATTCAAATAAACTTAGTTTTTCAAATACTCATAAATAAGAGATTCACATCACTCGCTATTTTCTTGAAAAATAATAAAGAAAATCTATAGCCAATTATAAGAAAGCAAAAATTTTGACAAAAAAATTTGTAAGAAAATATTTTTTAATTCTTCTAAAAAGATACGTAGGCTACAAAAACAGCCCATAATTTATGTTAATCTATATATGCATTTTTTACTTTAAAAAAAAATTGTTTCAAAAAAATATTTTAACATGTGGAACATTTACTATAAATTAGATTAACGACATACATTTTTTATTGTTTTATAATTATTTGTTTTACTCATATAAATTAAATTATAAAGTCTTCTCATTTATGTATATATTATTTTGTTTATTATTAGTTGGCATGTTTCATTATGACTTTATATTTGATAATTCATGATTGAGATTTTTTCTAGCTTGATCCTACAAGAGAATGATCAATGAGATAGGAGCATCAAAGAAAGATTAACTGACCCACTCCAACTATCAAGTCAGATAGAGAAAGAGAAAGAGAAATAATAAGATTAGAGTTAAAATGAGTAACTTCGTATTCTACCTTATCCATCATGGTCTTTATATATAAAGCAATTAGAGTTTTAAGGTCTCTTTTACCCTATTGGTCCATTCATTTTCTTTCTTATTGTTTGCTTCCTTCTTGTGTTGTAGCTTTTCTATTGGCCGGTAGTATTATTATCTTTAGATGATGCCACCTGTCATGTGCCTGCTTCTTTGCTCTATTAGATCTCTTAAGTCAGGTCTATCTTAATGGCTCTTTCCAAAAAATGCAGTACATATGCAACGTAGGGATTTTATATTAAAGAATTTCATCCTATTAATTTTAGAATATTAATTTCAGGCGTATGAATAATAAAAGTCAATTTTCAATATGATTAGGTCTTTCAAGACAGCTAGATAATTGTGAGAAAACTAAAAAAAAAAAAAATTATCTCATATTTTCTTATTAATGAATATCTTTTATATATTTCTTATTTTATAATCTAGCATTAACAAAACATGTGTGGCTTTATCATTTATGATGCCCTATATATACTTTAAAATAAGCAGGAAGAGTAATACATAATTTAATTAATAAATACGCTTAAGTTATGGTCTAAATCAAAAAGTATTTGTATATGATTTAATTAATACTTATTAGTTCTTAAGAACAAAACAAAGCTTGTGGACATTTATATGAATAAGGAAACACTCTTTTACACAAAAAAGATAAAAATAAATAAAGCTTATTTTGATTTTCATGATTTGTATAGAATTTCTCTATGTTAGACTTAGACACTAAATTTTGAATAAATTATTTCGTTGATATTAAAGTTTTATCTAATTGATATTAATATTTTAATTTTTTATATTAGTATTTCTATTTTTATTTTTATTTTAAATTATTCACATATCTATAATTTGTACGAACTATTTAATTATCAGAAATGAAATATTCTTAATTAATTCCGTACAATGGCAATGGCAATTTAATAATAACTTTTATCCTAGAAAGATCCACTTTTGATTGTCATACCAATAAAAATAGACCAAAAAATAATAGATACTCTATTAATTCAAAAATAAAAATATTAAAATATAAGCACAGACCGATGGATAATTTTTTCTAAACCTCTTAGCTCGAAAATTGTTTTGATATAACTTTTCTAAGTAGGGATTCTGATTCTCTTTCTTTTCTTATTCTTTTTTTGCAATTTCTAAAAATCGATTTTAAAAAAGTTTTAAGAAATAAAAATAAAGTTATAAGAAAATTAGAAATCAGAAAATGGATTGGGAAGATATATATTGCAATCACTTCACTGTGCTACCTGATCAGCACAAAAAATATATGTTGCAATTGTAGTATAAGATAATGGTGAGTCTCTAAATGCAGAGTCAAAAGGATGATCAAGAGCTGCAAGAATTTTTTTTTTTTTTTTTCTCTTGGAAAACAAAAATTGATAATTTAGCACACCAAACCCAAATGCAACCAGGGGCAAAGTGATCAGAAAGAAGTATGCTCATCCAAAAACAAAAGAAACAAAGGCAACTCAAACCATTAATGGTACAAACAATTTATAGCAAATGCTGATTGAAACAAAAAAATGGGAAGTAATTATTATAAATACACCCCAATGATTAGAAAAAGGTTTTCCTAATCAGTCAACAAGAATGAGAGGAGCCATCAACTGAAAGACAAATTCACCCCTTAAAAATCTTTCAAACATATTATTATAAATACACCCCAACGATGATAAAAGTAATTAGAGAGAAGCTTCTTGCTAAGTTCTAAGAAAGAGTAGCTAAAGGAAGGAACAATATACTGTACAGCTGTACAAGAAGAGATTTCTCTGATACTTAAATGCCCATAAACACCAAGAGGTCTTTTGAGACTTTCAAAACAAACAATTTAATGCAGTCCCGAGACCTCAAAAAATATATTGTTGGCCTAGGAAAGGCATTTGGCATCTTCACCTACCTTTTTTGATGCTGCAAATAGTCTTTTGACAACAACAACCTCCAACTACTATTCATCATCCAATTCAACAAGTTGTGCTTGCCTTTCAGCTGCTTTCTTCCTAATAAAGAACCCCCATCTCATTGCCTTGATCTTCAAATGACCAACAATGACTTTATTAGGACGCACGCCATTCTCGTCATAGTTTGGCATTGGTGATGCTGCTATATAAGGTGGGAATGAGAATCCATCTTCGGTATATTTACAATGCAATGCCCCCCATGGTAAAGAGTCAAAGCAAGTGTTGCATATCTTCATTCTCAAGCATCTCATGACTTCGGATGCGAATCTCTTCCTCAGTAAAGTGTTCATCAACTCCCTTGTCCCGGTTGTTGGTCCAGTCATCAAAAGGATTGAGACCAGATGGCTGCATGTAAGAGCTAAGAGCTTGAAACCCTGAGCTAGATATGACTGAGGAGTACCAAGAGCTAGACCAACACTATTATCATTTCTCATCCCTTGAGCATGGTGAGGGTTGCTGATCAAAAGTTCATGTATTGTGAATGAGGTGCTGTCAAACTAGGTACTTGAATTTGGATTCACAAGCTGGGATTGGGCCGAGAATCCTGCTCCCATACTATCATTATTCCCTGACACAAGACAAGAAAACCCAAATAAGATGAGAATTTTAAAATTAATATACCCCTATTAACTACTTACTGAATATCTATAAGGACTTACCTCCAACTTGGAGGCACGAATGCAGTTTCGCCAGTAGTAATTGAAGCTGGTAACCTCGACAATTGCATTTGATGGTCTGAAGCATTAGGGTAACCTATTTGGCCTATCTGAGGTTCATCTCGGTAAGTGTTTGACCTCTTACTTTGCTTAAAGTTCAGAAGAGACTTGCCATCATACTCTATAACCTCATTCCAACTGTCATATGCTTTTCTTAACCAACGTATCTACATATACCTACAAAACAAATTTTAATGAGTAAAATCATGTCTAAGAAAAGAAAATTAAGCAGGACCAACCGAGTTTGTTAGTTAAAAATTAAGTAAGCTCCTTTGGACAAAGATTTAGTTTCAAAGACCATGCAAAATGAGTACATTGCATCAGATATAGTCTCATCATTGAGACCGTAGACTCAAAGCAATGCCCAGCACAAGCAATAGTTTATGTTTCTGCAACATGCTATAATATGAGTAATTAAAATAAATCTGAAACGAAAGACCCATGGATATCACTGCTATTGCTAATATCACTGAGAGGACACATCTCTAGAAGGTCTTTAAAACTCACTTTTATAACAAACAGCCAGTGGATATCCATAAATTCAAGAAACTAATATATAAGATTCTCAAACCATATAATATTTTTTCCAACATGTAGTTATACATGTAAAATGCTTCTATATGTTCCGTGATATTTAAAAGATCCATAAAAACTCCAATACTGGAACTACAAGTGTACATTTTATCTAATTATCATACTTCAATAGGGAATAAAACATATAATTAGTACATCAAGATTCACACAGAAAATGTCACACATCAGTCTATACTCACCATAAAGAAAACAATAAACAACTACCATGAAGAAACTGACACATTCATTCTTGCAATATACAAGTAGTGTTACAGATAATAGCTTAAGATCACTTAAGTTTATAATTTGACATTTAGAGTTGAGCCTGAAAAAGGTCAATTAGGTCGTTCTATGATTTAACAGATGAAACACAAATTCAGCACAATTTTACTCACTCCCAAGTTTGTATGTGATTCAAATTGTTCACAGTAAAACCATGCAAAACAAAAACCATAGAGTGCTGAGACATTAAAACACCTAAGAAGGATAAAATAATAAAAGACTATTCAAAATATACATATGTAGAAGAATGCAAGACCAACCTTTTGATCATCAGAAAGAGAACTAGCTGAATAATATTGTTCCGCAGAGATAAGGCCATTTAGTTCATATATATTATTAAAAACAACACCAACGTCCGTGGAATCTTCAGGATAATAAACATAAAGCTTTCCACTGAGGCCACAAGTCTTTGCATGCTCTACAAGAGCATACCACATTTTGTTTGACATGCCAGACCCCAGTATCTACATCCAAATAAAGGCAAATCAGAATATATGAATACGGCAGGAACATACTGAATCAAAAACCCAAACCTCCACTTACATTTCGTAATCTTTGAGCATCCCTGACCAAAAGTCTTAAGAATTCTTCAACTGTGAATATTCATTGATTATTTAGCTTCTTATGAAAGGATCCATCCTTGCCAATTTTCTCCAATCTCCATACATCATCATTTAATGCAGGTGGGTAGTGTTTCTTGTATATTGTCAATGGAATAGAATATTAATTTCACATATTCCATAGAAAATATAAACAAAAAAGAAATAAAAGGCAAGGAATGAACTGACATTCTCCTCTGTGATCTTTGTGATAAAAGCTTCATTTTCACCTTCGCGAATGCGTATGGCCTCACAACATCCAGAGGCAACCTTCAAGCCCAAATTTAAACCGCCAAGAAATCAACGCTAAGAAAAACACATGTTCGATAGCAATCAATAAAAGAAATGCCAAAGAATAGGCGATTATTAGTCAGAATAATCAAAAGGGAAACATATGCTATATTATTAATGACTGATCACAAATAAAAAGACTCCATTTCGTCATTTTCACTAGCTTCACTAGTCATTTAAAGAATGACTAGTTAAAACCGCATAGATATAATGAGCTTATTATCCATATTGTCATAGAATCAAGCAATCAATAGCTAAAAAATCCAAGAATTACATGAAAGAGACCCATCCGTATGCCACAAAAATACCTCCAGGCACTATTGATATTTATGTTCGATAATTCTACTCCTAATAAACAACATAATCACAGGGCCTTAGCTTGTATAATTACTCAATGACAGAATGCATACTAAAATACAAGTAGGTGCGGCCAGACGGGCTATCTATGGCCGTCAGAGTACTAGAGAATTAGATATTCCAATAAAACCATGATTCTATAATCAAACATCAAAGACGTTCTTCCTGGAAATACCTCGGTTATTGCTTTCCCACTCACCCTCCTAAAAGGGTAAAGATTTATCAACCAAATTCTTTTAAATAAGCCATAATTATACTATATGTCATCATCATAAACACTGGTATCAATTGTTTTAATAGCATTTCTTCTAATATCTAGTACTTAGTTTAACACAAAATAAATTACTCAGTATTCCAATCAAGCGCTTATCTAAATAGTGTGTAACAGCCTATGGAAATCTTCTTTAAGCCCTTCTAATACTTTTGGTTATTTTGGAAGTCTCCTATTGTGAATGGCTAGCTTAAAATTCCTCACATTTGGTAAATGGGAAACCTATATTCTATTTGTAATTATACAATCATCATACTATATTACAAACAATTCAATTCAAACATACAAACAAAATAAGTCATTCAAACAAAAAAATTAAAATAACCCAACATGACTTTTGAAGTAACTCTACCATGCAACTTAATAAAATTAAAGATTAGCTACTAACTTTATTATCGAATTATTTAGAGATGAGGTAAAGGTACTAAACTTAGAAATTGAAATTGAAATATTAAACAAAGTAAGAAAATTAAAGAGTTATATTTAGCTCAAGAATAAATGACTTAACTTTTCAAGTATTAGCTTCTAACTGATCATAAGTTTTTCAACTTAACTTGTGCCGACGCAAACCTCATGTTCTTCAAGCTCCAACCTTCAAGCGCATGCCATTTTTCAGAAATTAGAGTTTATAAATTTTCAATTTCTAATTAGCAAACAAAAGAAGGAAAATAACCGAACATGACTTTTGAAGGAACACTAGCATGCAACTTAATAAAATTAAAAATTAGCAACTAAGCCTATCATGGAATTATTTAAAGACGAGGTAGAGGTACTAATCTTAGAAATAGATATTGAAATAGTAAACAAAATAAGAAAATTAAAAAGTCATATTTAGCTAAAGAATAAAGAACTTAACCTTTCAAGTATCGACTTCTAGCGATCATAAGTTTTTCAACTTAACTTGTCGCAAACCTTATGTTCTTCGATTTCCAACCTTCAAGCGCATGCCATTTTTCAAAAATTAGAGTTTATAAATTTTCTATTTCTAATTAGCAAACAAAAGAAGTAAAATAACCCAACATGACTTTTGAAGGAACACCACCATTCAACTTAATAAAATTAAAGATTAGCTACTAACCCTATCATGAAATTATTTGAAGACGAGGTAGAGGTATTAACCTTGGAAATAGATATTGAAATAGTAAACAAAATAAGAAAATTAAAAAGTCATATTTAGCTAAAGAATAAAGAACTTAACCTTTCAAGTATCAGCTTGTAACTGATCATAAGTTTTTCAACTTAACTTGTGCCGAAGCAAACCTTATGTTCTTCGAGCTCCAACCTTCAAGCGCATGCCAATTTTCTCAAATTAGAGTTTATAAATTTTCTATTTTTGATTAGCAAACAAAAGAAGTAAAATAACCCAACATGACTTTTGAAGGAACACCATCATGCAACTTAATAAAATAAAAAATTAGCTACTAACCCTATCATGGAATTATTTAAAGACGAGGTAGAGGTACTAACCTTTGAAATAAAAATTGAAATAGTAAACAAAATAAGAAAATTAAAAAGTCATATTTAGCTAAAGAATAAACAACTTAACCTTTTAAGTATCAGCTTCTAACTGATCATAAGATTTTTAATTTAACTTGTGCCGACGCAAACCTTATGTTCTTCGAGCTCCAACCTTCAAGCACATAACATTTTAACAAATTAGAGTTTATAAATTTTCTATTTCTAATTAACAATCATCACACTATATTACAAACAATTCAGTTCAAACATCAAACAAAAGAAGTTATTCAAACAAAAATATTAAAAAAACCCAACATGACTTTTGGATTGACTCCACCATGCAACTTAATAAAATTAAAGATTAGCTACTAACCCTATCATGAAATTATTTAGAGATGAGGTAGAGCTACTAACCTTAGAAATAGAAATTTAGATAGTGAACATAATAAGGAAATTAAAAAGTTATATTTAGCTAAAGAATAAATAACTTAACTTATCAAGTATCAGATTCTAACTAATCATCAGTTCTTCAACTTAACTTGTGCCGATACAAACCTTATGCTCTTCGAGCTCCAACCTTCAAGCGCATGCCATTTTTCACAAATTAGAGTTTATAAATTTTCTATTTCTAAGTAGCAAATAAAAGAAGTAAAGTAACCCAATATGACTTTTGAAGGAACACCACAATGCAACTTAATAAAATTAAAAATTAGCTACTAACACTATCATGAAATAGTAAACAAAATAAGAAAATTAAAAAGTCATATTTATCTAAAGAATAAAGAACTTAACTTTTCAAGTATCAGCTTCTAACTGATCATAAGTTTTTCAACTTAACTTATGCCGACGCAAACCTTATGTTCTTCGAGGTCTAACCTTCAAGCACATAACATTTTAACAAATTAGAGTTTATAAAATTTCTCTTTCTAATTAAAAATCATCACACTATATTATAAAAATTCAATTAAAACATCAAACAAAAGAAGTTATTCAAACAAAAATATTAAAAAAACCCAACAGGACTTTTGGAGTGACCCCACCATGCAACTTAATAACATTAAAGATTAGCAACTAACCCTATCATAAAATTATTTAGAGATGAGGTAGAGCTACTAACCTTAGAAATAGATATTAAGATAGTCAACATAATAAGGAAATTAAAAAGTTATATTTAGCTAAAGAATAAATAACTTAACTTTTCAAGTATCAGCTTCTAACTAATCATCAGTTCTTCAACTTAACTTGTGCCAACGCAAACCTTATATTTTTCGAGCTCCAACCTTCAAGCGCATGCCATTTTTCAAAAATTAGAGTTTATAGATTTTCTATTTCTAATTAGCAAACAAAAGAAGTAAAATAACCCAACATGACTTTTGAAGGAGCACCACCATGCAACTTAATAAAATTAAAAATTAGCTACTAACCCTATCATGAAATTATTTATAGACGAGGTAGAGGTACTAACCTTAGAAATAGAAATTGAAATAGTAATCAAAATAAGAAAATTAAAAAGTCATATTTAGTTAAAGAATAAAGAATTTAACCTTTCAAGTATCAGCTTCTAAGTGATCATAAGTTTTTCAACTTAACTTGTGCCGACGCAAAACCTATGTTCTTCGAGCTCCAACCTTCAAGCACATAACATTTTAACAAATTAGAGTTTATAAACTTTCTATTTCTAATTAACAATCATCACACTAAATTACAAAAATTCAATTCAAACATCAAATAAAAAAAGTTATTCAAACAAAAATATTAAAAAAACCCAACATGACTTTTGGAGTGACTCCACCATGCAACTTAATAAAATTAAAGATTAGCTACTAACCCTATCATGAACTTATTTAGAGATTAGGTAGAGCTACTAACCTTAGAAATAGATATTGAGATAGTGAACATAATAAGGAAATTAAAAAGTTATATTTAGCTAAAGAATAAATAACTTAACTTATCAAGTATCAGATTCTAACTAATCATCAAATCTTCAACTTAACTTGTGCCGACAAAAACCTTATGTTCTTCGAGCTCCAACCTTCAAGCGCATGCCATTTTTAACAAATTAGAGTTTATAAATTTTCTATTTCTAATTAGCAAACAGAAGAAGTAAAATAAGCCAACATGACTTTTGAAGGAACACCACCATTCAACTTAATAAAATTAAAAATTAGCTACTAACCCTATCATGGAGTTATTAAAAGACGAGGTAGAGGTACTAACCTTAGAAATAAAAATTGAAATAGTAAACAAAATAAAAAAATTAAAAAGTCATATTTAGTTAAAGAATAAAGAATTTAATCTTTCAAGTATCAGCTTCTAACTGATCATAAGTTTTTCAACTTAACTTGTGCCGACGCAAACCCTATGTTCTTCGAGCTCCAACCTTAAAGCACATAACATTTTAACAAATTATAGTTTATAAACTTTCTATTTCTAATTAACAATCATCACACTAAATTACAAAAATTCAATTCAAACATTAAACAAAAGAAGTTATTCAAACAAAAATATTAAAAAAAGCCAACATGACTTTTGGAGTGACTCCACCATGCAACTTAATAAAATTAAAGATTAGCAACAAACCCTATCATGAAATTATTTAGAGATTAGGTAGAGCTACTAACCTTAGAAATAGATATTGAGATGGTGAACATAATAAGGAAATTAAAAAGTTATATTTAGCTAAAGAATAAATAACTTAACTTTTCAAGTATCAGCTTCTAACTAATCATCAGTTCTTCAACATAACTTGTGCCGACGCAAACCTTATGTATCAGCTTCTAACTAATCATCAGTTCTTCAACATAACTTGTGCCGACGCAAACCTTATGTTCTTCGAGCTCCAACCTTCAAACGCATGCCATTTTTCAAAAATTAGAGTTTATAGATTTTCTATTTCTAATTAACAAACAAAACAAGCAAAGTAACCCAACATGACTTTTGAAGGAAGACCACCATGCAACTTAATAAAATTAAAAATTAGCTACTAACCCTATCATGGAATTATTTAAAGACGAGGTAGAGGTACTAAACTTAGAAATAGAAATTGAAATAGTAAACAAAATAAGAAAATTAAAAAGTCATATTTAGCAAAAGAATAAAGAACTTAACCTTCCAAGTATCAGCTTCTAACTGATCATAAGTTTTTCAACTTAACTTGTGCCGACGCAAACCCTATGTTCTTCGAGCTCCAAGCACATAACATTTTAACAAATTAGAGTTTAAAAATTTTCTATTTCTAATTAACAATCATCACACTAAATTACAAAAATTCAATTCAAACATCAAAAAAAAGAAGTTATTCAAACAAAAATATTAAAAAAACCAAACATGACTTTTGGATTCACTCCACCATGCAACTTAATAAAATTAAAGATTATCTACTAGCCCTATCATGAATTTATTTAGAGATGAGGTAGAGCTACTAACCTTAGAAATAGAAATTTAGATAGTGAACATAATAAGGAAATTAAAAAGTCATATTTAGCTAAAGAATAAAGAACTTAACCTTTCAAATATCAGCTTGTAACTGATCATAAGTTTTTCAACTTAACTTGTGCCGAAGTAAACCTTATGTTCTTCGAGCTCCAACTTTCAAGCGCATGCCAATTTTCACAAATTAGAGTTTATAAATTTTCTATTTCTCATTAGCAAACAAAAGAAGTAAATTAACAAAACATGACTTTTGAAGGAACACCACCATGCAACTTAATAAAATTAAAAATTAGCTACTAACCCTATCATTGAGTTATTTATAGACGAGATAGAGGTACTAACCTTAGAAATAGAAATTGAAATAGTAAACAAAATAAGAAAATTAAAAAGTCATATTTAGTTAAAGAATAAAGAATTTAACCTTTAAAGTATCAGTTCTAACTGATCATAAGTTTTTCAACTTAACTTGTGCCGATGCAAACCCTATGTTCTTCGAGCTCCAACCTTAAAGCACATAACATTTTAAGAAATTAGAGTTTATAAACTTTCTATTTCTAATTAACAATCATCACACTAAATTACAAAAATTCAATTCAAACATTAAACAAAAGAAGTTATTCAAACAAAAATATTAAAAGAACCCAACATGACTTTTGGAGTGACTACACCATGCAACTTAATAAAATTAAAGATTAGCTACAAACCCTATCATGAAATTATTTAGAGGTTCTAACTCAATCTAGTTATGCAGTTAAAATCTACTTTTTCACATAATGCCTGCGGGCATATCATCTTAATCACTAAGTTTGGTCATTCTCATTCGCATTTAAACGCATGCATATTGCAAAGGAGAGAGGAGAAAAAGCATATACATACATATATGTGTAATATACTACTCACAGAGCAAACCTCCAGCACTTAATGACTCCGGGTTATCTAGTCACAAATATACAAATTAGAGTTTATAAATTTTCTATTTCTAATTAACAATCATCAAACTATTTTGTTCACTGTCTCAATTTCTATTTCCTAGGTCCGTACCTCTACCTCAACTCTAAATAATTTCATGATGGGGTTAGTAGCTAATCTTTAATTTTATTAAGTTGCATGGTGGAGTTACTTCAAAAGTAATGTTTGGTAGAGATGAGGTAGAAGTGCTAACATAGAAATAGAAATTGAGAAAGTTAACAAAATAAGAAAATAGAAAAAGTTATATTTAGCTCAAGAATAGACAACTTAGCTTCTCAAGTATCGGCTTCTAATTGATGATCAGTTCTTCAACTTAACATGTGCCGAGGCAAATCTTATGTTCTTCGAGCTCCAATCTTCAAGCACATACCATTTTTAACAAATTAGAGTATAACAAATTTTATATTTCTAATTAACAATCATCAAACTATATTTTGTTCACTGTCCTAATTTCTATTTCCTAGGTCCGTACCTCTACCTCAACTCTAAATAATTTCATGATAGGGTTAGTAGCTAATCTTTAATTTTATTAAGTTGCATGGTGGAGTTACTTCAAAAGTAATGTTTGGCAGAGATTAGGTAGAAGTACTGACATAGAAATAGAAATTGAGATAGTTAACAAAATAAGAAAAAAAAAGTTATATTTAGCTGAAGAATAGACAACTTATCTTTTCAAGTATCAGCTTCTAACTGATAATCAGTTCATCAACTTAACATGTGCCGAGACAAATCTTATGTTCTTCGAGCTCCAATCTTCAAGCACATACCACTTTTAACAAATTAGAGTTTAATAAATTTTATATTTCTAATTAAACAATCACCAGACAATATTAGAAACAATGCAATTCAAACATCAAACAAAAAAAGTAATTCAGACAAAAAAAACTAAAATAACCCAACAAGAACTATGAAGTAACTCCGCCATGCAACTTAACAAAATTAAGTATTAGCTACTAACCCAATCAGTCTATTTGGATAGTGGCGGCATTTCTTTCTGACGGCGGATTGAGATCATAATAAAGATGCAAACACAGACAATCACATCAACATCAATAAACACCTAGCAATACTAATCAAAATAATAATAACAACTTTAAGCCTAATATCACTTGTCAAGCATATGCGCCTATATCCGATGATTACCCCATCGCCTACGAGGTTCTAACTCAATCTAGTTATGCAGTTAAAATCTACTTTTTCACATAATTCCTGCGGGCATATCATCTTAATCACTAAGTTTGGTCATTCTCATTCGCATTTAAACGCATGCATATTGCAAAGGAGAGAGGAGAAAAAGCATATACATACATATATGTGTAATATACTACACACAGTAAGACGCTCCAGAGCTAACCTCCATCCGCTGCACTTAATGACTCCGGGTTATCTAGTCACAAATATATAAATTAGAGTTTATAAATTTTCTATTTCTAATTAACAATCATCAAACTATATTTTGTTCACTGTCTCAATTTCTATTTCCTAGGTCCGTACCTCTACCTCAACTCTAAATAATTTCATGATAGGGTTAGTAGCTAATCTTTAATTTTATTAAGTTGCATGGTGGAGTTACTTCAAAAGTAATGTTTGGTAGAGATGAGGTAGAAGTACTAACATAGAAATTGAAATTGAGAAAGTTAACAAAATAAGAAAATAAAAGAAGTTATATTTAGCTCAAGAATAGACAACTTAGCTTCTCAGTATATGATCGGTTATTCAACTTAACATGTCATGAGGCAAATCTTATGTTCTTCGAGCTCCAATCTTCAAGTACATACCATTTTTAACAAATTAGAGTTTAACAAATTTTATATTTCTAATTAACAATCATCAAACTATATTTTATTCAACTCTAAATAATTTCATGATAGGGTTAGTAGCTAATCTTTAATTTTATTAAGTTGCATGGTGGAGTTACTTCCAAAAGTAATGTTTGGTAGAGATTAGGTAGAAATCTTGACATAGAAATAGAAATTGAGAAAGTTAACAAAATAAGAAAATATAAAAAGTTACATTTAGCTCAAGAATAGATCAGCTCTTCAACTTAACATGTGCCGAGGCAAATCTTATATTCTTGAGCTCCAATCTTGAAGCACATACCATTTTTAACAAATTAGAGTTTAACAAATTTTATATTTCTAATTAACAATCATCAAACTATATTTTGTTCCAATTTCTATTTCCTAGGTCCGTCCCTCTACCTCAATTCTAAATAATTTCATGATAGGGTTAGTAGCTAATTTTTAATTTTATTAAGTTGCATGGTGGAGTTACTTCAAAAGTAATGTTTGGTAGAGATTAGGTAGAAATCGGCATAGAAATAGAAATTGAGATAGTTAACAAAATAAGAAAAAAAAAGTTATATTTAACTCAAGAATAGACAACTTAGCTTTTCAAGTATATCAGTTCTTGACTTAACATGTGCCGAGGCAAATCTTATGTTCTTCGAGCTCCAATCTTCAAGCACATACCATTTTTAACAAATTAGAGTATAACAAATTTTATATTTCTAATTAACAATCATCAAACTATATTTTGTTCACCGTCCCAATTTCTATTTCCTAGGTCCGTACCTCTACCTCAACTCTAAATAATTTCATGATAGGGTTAGTAGCTAATCTTTAATTTTATTAAGTTGCATGGTGGAGTTACTTCAAAAGTAATGTTTGGTAGAGATTAGGTAGAAGTACTGACATAGAAATAGAAATTGAGATAGTTAACAAAATAAGAAAAAAAAAGTTATATTTAGTTGAAGAATAGACAACTTAGCTTTTCAAGTATCAGCTTCTAACTGATGATCAGTTCATCAACTTAACATGTGCCGAGGCAAATCTTATGTTCTTCGAGCTCCAATCTTCAAGCACATACCACTTTCAACAAATTAGAGTTTAATAAATTTTATATTTCTAATTAAACAATCATCAGACAATATTAGAAACAATGCAATTCAAACATCAAACAAAAAAAGTAATTCAGACAAAAAAACTAAAATAACCCAACAAGAACTATGAAGTAACTCCGTCATGCAACTTAACAAAATTAAGTATTAGCTACTAACCCAATCAGTCTATTTGGATAGTGGCAGCATTTCTTTCTGACGGCTGATTGAGATCATAATAAAGATGCAAACACAGACAATCACATCAACATCAATAAACACCTAGCAATACTGATCAAAATAACAATAACAAAGCACTCTAAGCCTAATATCACTTGTCAAGCATATGCGCCTATGTCCGATGATTACCCCATCGTCTAGGACGTTCTAACTCAATCTAGTTATGCTGTTAAAATCTACTTTTTCACATAATGCCTGCGGGCATATCATCTTAATCACTAAGTATGGTCATTCTCATTCGCATTTAAACGCATGCATATTGCAAAGGAGAGAGGAGAAAAATCATATACATACATATGTAGCTAACCTCCATCCGCCGCACTTAATGACTCCGGGTTATCTAGTCACAAATATACAAATTAGAGTTTATAAATTTTCTATTTCTAATTAACTATCATCAAACTATATTTTGTTTACCATCTCAATTTCTATTTCCTAGGTCCGTACCTCTATCTCAACTCTAAATAATTTCATGATAGGGTTAGTAGCTAATCTTTAATTTTATTAAGTTGCATGGTAGAGTTACTTCAAAAGTAATGTTTGGTAGAGATGAGGTAGAAGTACTAACATAGAAATAGAAATTGAGAAAGTTAACAAAATAAGAAAATAAAAAAAGTTATGTTTAGCTCAAGAATAGACAACTTAGCTTTTCAAGTATCGGTTTCGAGCTAATCTTTAATTTTATTAAGTTGCATGGTGGAGTTACTTCAAGAAGTAGTGAGCTCCAACCTTCAAGCACATAACATTTTAACAAATTAGAGTTTATAAATTTTCTATTTCTAATTAACAATCATCACACTAAATTACAAAAATTCAATTCAAACATCAAACAAAAGAAGTTATTCAAACAAAAATATTAAAAAAAACCCAACATGACTTTGGAGTGACTCCACCATGCAACTTAATAAAATTAAAGATTAGCTACTAACCCTATCATGAAATTATTTAGAGATTAGGTAGAGCTACTAACCTTAGAAATAGATATTGAGATAGTGAACATAATAAGGAAATTAAAAACTTATATTTAGCTAAAGAATACCTTATGTTCTTCGAGCTCCAACCTTCAAGCGCATGCCATTTTCCACAAATTACAGTTTATAAATTTTCTATTTCTAATTAGCAAACAAAAGAAGTAAAATAACCCAACATGACTTTTGAAGGAACACCACCATTCAACATTAGCTACTAAGCCTATTATAGAATTATTTAGAGGTTCTTCTTCGAGCTCCAACCTTTAAGCGCATGCCATTTTCAAAAATTAGAGTTTATAAATTTTCTATTTCTAAATAGCAAACAAAAGAAGTAAAATAACCCAACATGACTTTTCAAGGAACACCACCATGCAACTTAATAAAATTAAAAATTAGCTACTAACCCTATAATGGAATTATTTAAAAGGCGAGGTAGAGGTACTAACCAACCTACCTTATGTTTTGAGGTAGAGATAGTTATTCAAACTAAATCATGAAATTATTGAGATTAGGTAGAGCTACTAACCTTAGAAATAGATATTGAGATAGTGAGGAAATTAAGAAGCAACAGAGTATTGAAAGGAGATCCCTTAACCTTCTTCAAAAATTTCTCAAAAATTAGAGTTTATAGGCGAACTAACCCTATGTTCTTGAGCTCCAACCTTCAAGCACATAACATTTTAACAAATTAGAGTTTATAAAATTTCTATTTCTAATTAACAATCATCACACTAAATCACAAAAATTCAATTCAAACATCAAACAAAAGAAGTTATTCAAACAAAAATATTAAAATAACCCAACATGACTTTTGGATTGACTCCACCATGCAACTTAATAAAATTAAAGATTAGCTACTAACCCTATCATGAAATTATTAAGAGATTAGGTAGAGCTACTAACCTTAGAAATAGATATTGAGATAGTGAACATAATAAGGAAATTAAAAAGTTATATTTAGCTAAATAATAAATAACTTAACTTTTCAAGTATCGGCTTCTAACTAATCATCAGTTCTTCAAGTTAACTTGTGCCGACGTAAACCTCATGTTCTTCAAGCTCCAACCTTCAAGCGCATGCCATTTTTCAGAAATTAGAGTTTATAAATTTTCAATTTCTAATTAGCAAACAAAAGAAGGAAAATAACCGAACATGACTTTTGAAGGAACACTAGCATGCAACTTAATAAAATTAAAAATTAGCTACTAAGCCTATCATGGAATTATTTAAAGACGAGGTAGAGGTACTAATCTTGAAATAGATATTGAAATAGTAAACAAAATAAGAAAATCAAAAAGTCATATTTAGCTAAAGAATAAAGAACTTAACCTTTCAAGTATCGGCCGATCATAAGTTTTTCAACTTAACTTGTGCCGACGCAAACCTTATGTTCTTGATTTCCAACCTTCAAGCGTATGCCATTTTCAAAAATTAGAGTTTATAAATTTTCTATTTCTAATTAGCAAACAAAAGAAGTAAAATAACCCAACATGACTTTGAAGGAACACCACCATTCAACTTAATAAAATTAAAAATTAGCTACTAACCCAATCATGAAATTATTTAAAGACGAGGTAGAGGTATTAACCTTGGAAATAGATATTGAAATAGTAAATAAAGTTCAGCAAGTAACTCATAAGTTTTCAACTTAGCAAACCTTATGTTCTTCGAGCTCCAACCTTCAAGCGCATGCCAATTTTCATAAATTAGAGTTTATAAATTTTCTATTTCTAATTAGCAAACAAAAGAAGTAAAATAACCCAACATGACTTTTGAAGGAACACCACCATGTAACTTAATAAAATAAAAATTAGCTACTAACCCTATCATGGAATTATTTAAAGACGAGGTAGAGGTACTAATCTTTGAAATAAAAATTGAAATAGTAAACAAAATAAGAAAATTAAAAAGTCATATTTAGCTAAAGAATAAAGAGCCTAGCCTTTTAAGTATCGACTTCTAACCGATCATAAGACTTTCAACTTAACTTGTCATAAACCTTATGTTCTTCGAGCTCCAACCTTCAAGCACATAACATTTTAACAAATTAGAGTTTATAAATTTTCTATTTCTAATTAACAATCATCACACTATATTAGAAACAATTCAGTTCAAACATCAAACAAAAGAAGTTATTCAAACAAAATATTAAAAAACCCAACATGACTTTTGGATTGACTCCACCATGCAACTTAATAAAATTAAAGATTAGCTACTAACCCTATCATGAAATTATTTAAGAGATTAGGTAGAGCTACTAACCTTAGAAATAGATATTGAGATAGTGAACATAATAAAGAAATTAAAAACTTATATTTAGCTAAAGAATAAATAACTTAACTTTTCAAGTACCGGCTTCTAACTAATCATCCGTTCTTCAACTTAACTTGTAAAGCAAACCTTATGTTCTTCGAGCTCCAACCTTCAAGCGCATGCCATTTTCCACAAATTAGAGTTTATAAATTTTCTATTTCTAATTAGCAAACAAAAGAAGTAAAATAACCCAACATGACTTTTGAAGGAACACCACCATGCAACTTAATAAAATTAAAAATTAGCTACTAACCCTATAATGGAATTATTTAAAGACGAGGTAGAGGTACTAACCTTAGAAATAGAAATTGAAATAGTAAACAAAATAAGAAAATTAAAAAGTCATATTTATCTAAAGAATAAAGAACTTAACCTTTCAAGTATCAGCTTCTAACTGATCATAAGTTTTTCAACTTAACTTGTGCCGACGCAAACCTTATGTTCTTCGAGCTCCAACCTTCAAGCACATAACATTTTAACAAATTAGAGTTTATAAAATTTCTATTTCTAATTAACAAACAAAAATATTAAAAAACCTAACATGACTTTTGGAGTGACTCCACCATGCAACTTAATAAAATTAAAAATTAGCTACTAACCCTATCATGAAATTATTTAGAGATGAGGTAGAGCTACTAACCTTAGAAATAGAAATTGAGATAGTAAACATAATAAGGAAATTAAAAGTTATATTTAGCTAAAGAATAAATAACTTAACTTTTCAAGTATCGACTTCTAACTAATCATCAATTCTTCAACTTAACTTGTCGTAAACCTCATGTTCTTCGAGCTCCAACCTTCAAGCGCATGCCATTTTCAGAAATTAGAGTTTATAAATTTTCAATTTCTAATTAGCAAACAAAAGAAGTAAAATAACCGAACATGACTTTTGAAGGAACCCTAGCATGCAACTTAATAAAATTAAAAATTAGCTACTTAGCTTTTCAAGTATCGACAGTCGGTTCATCATCTTAACATGTGTCGAGGAAAATCTTATGTTCTTGAGCTCCAATCTTCAAGCGCATACCACTTTTAACAAATTAGAGTTTAATAAATTTTATATTTCTAATTAAACAATCATCGGACAATATTAGAAACAATGCAATTCAAACATCAAACAAAAAGTAATTCGGACAAAAAACTAAAATAACCCAACAAGAACTATGAAGTAACTCCGCCATGCAACTTAACAAAATTAAGTATTAGCTACTAACCCAATCAGTCTATTTGGATAGTGGCGGCATTTCTTCCGGTGATTGAGATCATAATAAAGATGCAAACACGGACAATCACATCAACATCAATAAACACCTAGCAATACTGATCAAAATAACAATAACAAATCACTTTAAGCCTAATATCACTTGTCAAGCATGTCTACGAGGTTCTAACTCAATCTAGTTATGCAGTTAAAATCTACTTTTTCACATAATGCCTGCGGGCATATCATCTTAATCACTAAGTTTGGTCATTCTCATTCTCATTTAAACGCATGCATATTGCAAAGGAGAGAGGAGAAAAAGTATATACATACATATATGTGTAATATACTACTAACCTCCATCCGTTGCACTTAATGACTCCGGGTTATCTAGTCACAAATTACAAATTAAAGTTTATAAATTTTCTATTTCTAATTAACAATCATCAAACTATATTTTGTTCACTTTGTCTCAATTTCTATTTCCTAGGTCCGTACCTCTACCTCAACTCTAAATAATTTCATGATAGGGTTAGTAGCTAATCTTTAATTTTATTAAGTTGCATGTTGGAGTTACTTCAAAGTAATGTTTGGTAGAGATGAGGTAGAAGTACTAACATAGATATAGAAATTCGGAAAGTTAACAAAATAAGAAAATAAAAAAGTTATATTTAGCTCAAGAATAGACAACTTAGCTTTTCAAGTATCGGCTTCTAGCGGTGATCGGTTCTTCAACTTAACATGTGCCGAGGCAAATCTTATGTTCTTGAGCTCCAATCTTCAAGCACATACCATTTTTAACAAATTAGAGTTTAATAAATTTTATATTTCTAATTAACAATCATCAAACTATATTTTGTTCATCCCAATTTCTATTTCCTAGGTCCACCTCTACCTCAACTCTAAATAATTTCATGATAGGGTTAGTAGCTAATCTTTAATTTTATTAAGTTGCATGGTGGAGTTACTTCAAAAGTAATGTTTGGTAGAGATGAGGTAGAAGTACTAACATAGAAATAGAAATTCAGAAAGTTAACAAAATAAGAAAATAAAAAAGTTATATTTAGCTCAAGAATAGACAACTTAGTTTTTCAAGTATCTAGCTGATGTTCAGTTCGTCAACTTAACATGTGCCGAGGCAAATCTTATGTTCTTCGAGCTCTAATCTTCAAGCACATACCATTTTTAACAAATTAGAGTTTAATAAATTTTATATTTCTAATTAACAATCATCGAACTATATTTTGTTAGTACCTCTACCTCAACTCTAAATAATTTCATGACAGGGTTAGTAGCTAATCTTTAATTTTATTAAGTTGCATGGTGGAGTTACTTCAAAAGTAATGTTTGGTAGAGATGAGGTAGAATCGACATAGAAATAGAAATTGAGATATTAAACAAATTAAGAAAATTAAAAAGTTATATTTAGCTCGGGGAATAAAGAACTTATCTTTTCAAGTATCGACTTCTAGCTGATCATAAGTTTTTCAACTTAACTTGTACGACGCAAACCTTATGTTCTTGAGCTCCAACCTTCAAGCACATAACATTTTAATAAATTAGAGTTTATAAAATTGCTATTTCTAATTAATAATCATCACACTATATTATAAAAATTCAATTCAAACATCAAACAAAAGAAGTTATTCAAACAAAAATATTAAAAAACCTAACATGACTTTTGGAGTGACTCCACCATGCAACTTCATAAAATTAAAATTAGCTACTAACCCTATCATGAAATTATTTAGAGATGAGGTAGAGCTACCAACCTTAGAAATAGAAATTGAGATAGTGAACATAATAAGGAAATTATAAAGTTATATTTAGCTAAAGAATAAATAACTTAACTTTTCAAGTATCGACTTCTAACTAATCATCGGTTCTTCAACTTAACTAGAGCGTAAACCTCATGTTCTTGAGCTCCAACCTTCAAGCGCATGCTATTTTTCAGAAATTAGAGTTTATAAATTTTTAATTTCTAATTAGCAAACAAAAGAAGTAAAATAACCGAACATACTTTTGAAGGAACACTAGCATGCAACTTAATAAAATTAAAAATTAGCTACTAAGCCTATCATGGAATTATTTAAAGACGAGGTAGAGGTACTAATCTTAGAAATAGATATTGAAATAGTAAACAAAATAAGAAAATTAAAAAGTCATATTTAGCTAAAGAATAAAGAACTTAACCTTTCAAGTATCGACTTCTAGCTGATCATAAGTTTTCAACTTAACTTATGCCGACGCAAACCTTATGTTCTTGAGCTCCAACCTTCAAGCACATAACATTTTAACAAATTAGAGTTTATAAAATTTCTATTTCTAATTAACAATCATCACACTACATTACAAAAATTCAATTAAAACATCAAACAAAGTTATTCAAACAAAAATATTAAAAAACACAACATGACTTTTGAAGTGACTCCACCATGCAACTTAATAACATTAAAGATTAGCTACTAACCCTATCATGAAATTATTTAGAGATGAGGTAGAGCTACTAACCTTAGAAAAGATATTAAGATAGTGAACATAATAAGGAAATTAAAAGTTATATTTAGCTAAAGAATAAATAACTTAACTTTTCAAGTATCGACTTCTAACTAATCATCGGTTCTTCAACTTAACTTGTACGCAAACCTTATGTTCTTGAGCTCCAACCTTCAAGCTCATGCCATTTTCAAAAATTAGAGTTTATAAATTTTCTATTTCTAATTAGCAAACAAAGAAGTAAAATAACCCAACATGACTTTTGAAGGAACACCACCATGCAACTTAATAAAATTAAAAATTAGCTACTAACTCTATCATGGAATTATTTAAAGACGAGGTAGAGGTACTAATCTTAGAAATAGATATTGAAATAGTAAACAAAATAAGAAAATCAAAAAGTCATATTTAGCTAAAAAATAAAGAACTTAACCTTTCAAGTATCGTCTAGCGATCATAAGGTTTTCAACTTAACTTGTACCGACGTAAACCTTATGTTCTTCGAGCTTCAAACTTCAGGCACATAATATTTTAACAAATTAGAGTTTATAAATTTTCTATTTCTAATTAACGATCATCACACTATATTTTGTTCACTGTCTCAATTTCTATTTTCTAGGTTCGTACCTCTACCTCGTGTCTAAATAATTTCATGATAGGGTTAGTAGCTAATCTTTAATTTTATTAAGTTGCATGGTGGAGTTACTTCAAAATTACTGTTTGGTAAAGATGAGGTAGAAGTACTGACAGAGAAATAGAAATTGAGATAATGAACAAATTAAGAAAATTAAATAAGTTATATTTGGCACAACAATAAAAAACTTATCTTTTCAAGTATCAGCTTCTAACTGATGATCAGTTCTTCAACTTAATATGTGCCCAGGCAAATCTTATGTTCTTCGAGCTCCAATCTTCAAGCACATACCATTTTTAACAAATTAGAGTTTAAAAATTTTATATTTCTAATTAACAATCATCATACTATATTGCAAACGATTGAATTCAAGAATCAAACAAAAGTAGTAAAATAACCCAACATGACTTTTAAAGGAACTCCACCATGCAACTTAATAAAATTAAAAATCAGCTACTAACCCTATCATGGAATTATTTAAAGACGAGGTAGATGTACTAACCTTAAAAATAGAAGTTGAGATAGTAAACAAAATAAGGAAATTAAAAAGTTATACTTAGCTCAAGAATAAAGAACTTAACCTTTCAAGTATTACTTCTAACTAATCATCAGTTTTCGACAACATCGCAAACCTTATGTTCTTCGAGTTTCAACCTTCAAGCACAAACCATTTTTAATAAATTAGAGTTTATAAATTTTCTATTTAAAATTAACAACCATCAAACTATATTACAAACAATTCAATCCAAACATACAATAAAAAAAGTCATTCAAACAAAAGAATTAAAACAACCCAACAAGAATATTGAAGTAACTCTGCCATGCAACTTAATAAAAATAAATATTAGCTACTAACCCAATCAGTCTATTTGGATAGTGGCGCCATTTCATTCTAACCACTGATATGCAAACACAGACAATCACATCAACATCAACAAACACGAAGCAACACTAATCAAAATAACAATAACAAAGCACTTGTAGCCAAATATTACTTGTCAAGCATAGGGGCCTATGTCCGATGATTACCCCATCACCTACGAGGTTCTAACTCAATCTAGTTATGCAGTTAAAATCTACTTTTTCACATAATGCATCGCATATCATCTTAATCACTAAGTTTGGTCATTCTCATTCGCATTTAAACACATGCATATTGCAAAGGACAGAGGAGAAAAAGCATATACATACATATATGTATAATATACAACTCACGATAAGGCGCTCGAGCTAACCTCTGTCCGTCGCACTTAATGACTCCGGGTTATCTAGTCACAAATATACAAATTAGAGTTTATAAATTTTCTATTTCTAATTAACAATCATCAAACTATATTTTGTTCACTGTCTCAATTTCTATTTCCTAGGTCTGTACCTCTACCTCAACTCTAAATAATTTCATGATAGGGTTAGTAGCTAATCTTTAATTTTATTAAGTTGCATGGTGGAGTTACTTCAAAAGTAATGTTTGGTAGAGATGAGGTAGAAGTACTAACATAGAAATAGAAATTGAGAAAGTTAACAAAATAAGAAAATAAGAAAATAAAAAAGTTATATTTAGCTCAAGAATAGACAACTTAGCTTTTCAAGTATCGACTTCTAGCTGATGATCGGTTCTTCAACTTAACATGTGCTTGAGTTAAACTTTATGTTCTTCGAGCTCCAATCTTCAAGCACATACCATTTTTAACAAATTAGAGTTTAATAAATTTTATATTTCTAATTAACAATCATCAAACTATATTTTGTTCACTTTGTCTCAATTTCTATTTCCTAGGTGCCCTACCTCAACTCTAAATAATTTGATGATAGGGTTAGTAGCTAATCTTTAATTTTATTAAGTTGCATGGTGGAGTTACTTCAAAAGTAATGTTTGGTAGAGATTAGGTAGAAATCTTGACATAGAAATAGAAATTGAGATAGTTAACAAAATAAGAAAAAAAAGTTATATTTAGGTCAAGAATAGACAACTTAGCTTTTCAAGTTAATTTGTCATGCTTAAAACGAGTAACAAATTATGCGAGTTAAAATCAAAATAACAATGACAAAGCAATTTAAGCCTAATATCACTTGTCAAGCATATGCGCCTATGTCCGTTGATTACCCGTCTAGGACATTCTAACTCAATCTAGTTATGCGGTTAAAATCTACTTTTTCACATAATGCCTGCGGGCATATCATCTTAATCACTAAGTTTGGTCATTCCCATTCGCATTTAAACACATGCATATTGCAAAGGACAGGAGGAGAAAAAGCATATACATACATATATGTGTAAATACTACTCACGATGGCGCTCAGGAGCTAACCTCCATCCGTCGCACTTAATGACTCCGGGTTATCTAGTCACAAATATACAAATTAGAGTTTATAAATTTTCTATTTCTAATTAACAATCATCAAACTATATTTTTTCAACGTCTCAATTTCTATTTCCTAGGTTCGTACCTCTACCTCAACTCTAAATAATTTCATGATAGGGTTAGTAGCTAATCTTTAATTTTATTAAGTTGCATGGTGGAGTTACTTCAAAAGTAATGTTTGGTAGAGATGAGGTAGAAGTACTAACATAGAAATAGAAATTGAGAAAGTTAACAAAATAAGAAAATAAAAAAAGTTATATTTAGCTCAAGAATAGACAACTTAGCTTTTCAAGTATCGGCCTGCACGATGATCGGTTCTTCAACTTAACATGTGCTGAGGCAAATCTTATGTTCTTGAGCTCCAATCTTCAAGAAAATACCATTTTTAACAAATTAGAGTTTAACAAATTTTATATTTCTAATTAACAATCATCAAACTATATTTTGTTCACTGTCCCAATTTCTATTTCCTAGGTCCGTACCTCTACCTCAACTCTAAATAATTTCATGATAGGGTGAGTAGCTAATCTTTAATTTTATTAAGTTGCATGGTGGAGTTACTTCAAAAGTAATGTTTGGTAGAGATTAGGTAGAAATCGACATAGAAATAGAAATTGAGATAGTTAACAAAATAAGAAAAAAAAAGTTATATTTAGTTGAAGAATAGACAACTTAGCTTTTCAAGTATCAGCTTCTAACTGATGATCAGTTCATCAACTTAACATGTGCCGAGGCAAATCTTATGTTCTTCGAGCTCCAATCTTCAAGCACATACCACTTTTAACAAATTAGAGTATAATAAATTTTATATTTCTAATTAAACAATCATCAGACAATATTAGAAATAGTGCAATTCAAACATCAAACAAAAGAAGTAATTCATACAAAAAAACTAAAATAACCCAACAAGAACTATGAAGTAACTCCGCCATGCAAGTTAACAAAATTGAGTATTAGCTACTAACCCAATCAGTCTATTTGGATAGTGGCGGCATTTCTTTCCGACGGTTGATTGAGATCATAATAAAGATGCAAACACAGACAATCACACCAACATCAATAAACCCCTAGCAATACTGATCAAAATAACAATAACAAAGCACTTTAAGCCTAATATCACTTGTCAAGCATATGCGCCTATGTCCGATGATTACCCCATCGCCTACGAGGTTCTAACTCAATCTAGTTATGCAGTTAAAATCTACTATCTCACATAATGCCTGCGGGCATATTATCTTAATCACTAAGTTTGGTCATTCTGATTTGCATTTAAACGCATGCATATTGCAAAGGAGAGAAAAGAAAAAGCATATACATACAAATATGTATAATATACTACTCACGATGGGCGCTCGGAGCTAACCTCCATCCGTCGCACTTAATGACTCCGGGTTATCTAGTCACAAATATACAAATTAGAGTTTATAAATTTTTTATTTCTAATTAACAATCATCAAACTATATTTTGTTCCTTTGTCTCAATTTCTATTTCCTAGGTCCGTACCTCTACCTCAACTCTAAATAATTTCATGATAGGGTTAGTAGCTAATCTTTAATTTTATTAAGTTGCATGGTGGAGTTACTTCAAAAGTAATGTTTGGTAGAGATGAGGTAGAAGTACGAACATAGAAATAGAAATTGAGAAAGTTAACAAAATAAGAAAATAAAAAAAGTTATATTTAGCTCAAGAATAGACAACTTAGCTTTTCAAGTATCGACTTCTAGCTGATGATCGGTTCTTCAACTTCACATGTGCCGAGGCAAATCTTATGTTCTTCGAGCTCCAATCTACAAGCACATACCATTTTTAACAAATTAGAGTTTAATAAATTTTATATTTCTAATTAACAATAATCAAACTATATTTTTTCACTGTCCCAATTTCTATTTCCTAGTTCCGTACCTTTACCTCAACTCTAAATAATTTCATGATAGGGTTAGTAGCTAATCTTTAATTTTATTAAGTTGCATGGTGGAGTTACTTCAAAAGTAATGTTTGGTAGAGATGAGGTAGAAGTGCTAACATAGAAATAGAAATTCAGAAAGTTAACAAAATAAGAAAATAAAAAAAGTTATATTTAGCTCAAGAATAGACAACTTAGCTTTTCAAGTATCAGCTTCTAACTGATGATCAGTTCTTCAACTTAACATGTGCATGAGGCAAGTCTTATGTTCTTGAGCTCCAATCTTCAAGCACATACCATTTTTAACAAATTAGAGTTTAATAAATTTTATATTTCTAATTAACAATCACCAAACTATATTTTGTTCGCTGTCCCAATTTCTATTTCCTAGGTCCGTACCTCTACCTCAACTCTAAATAAATTCATGATAGGGTTAGTAGCTAATCTTTAATTTTATTAAGTTGCATGGTGGAGTTACTTCAAAAGTAATGTTTGGTAGAGATTAGGTAGAAGTACTGACATAGAAATATTTAGCTAAAGAATAAAGAATTTAACCTTTCAAGTATCAGCTTCTAACTGATCATTAGTTTATCAACTTAACTTGTGCCGACGCAAACCCTATGTTCTTCGAGCTCCAACCTCCAAGCACATAACATTTTAACAAATTAGAGTTTATAAATTTTCTATTTCTAATTAACAATCATCACACTAAATTACAAAAATTCAATTCAAACATCAAACAAAAGAAGTTATTCAAACAAAATATTAAAAAAACCCAACATGACTTTTGGAGTGACTCCATCATGCAACTTAATAAAATTAAAAATTAGCTACTAACCCTATCATGAAATTATTTAGAGATTAGGTAGAGCTACTAACCTTAGAAATAGAAATTGAGATAGTGAACATAATAAGGAAATTAAAAAGTTATATTTAGCTAAAGAATAAATAACTTAACTATTCAAGTATCGACTTCTAACTAATTATCGGTTCTTTAACTTAACTTGTACGGCGTAAACCTCATGTTCTTCGACCTCCAACCTTCAAGCGCATGCCATTTTTCAGAAATTAGAGTTTATAAATTTTTAATTTCTAATTAGCAAACAAAAGAAGTAAAATAACCGAACATGACTTTTGAAGGAACACTACCATGCAACTCAATTAAATTAAAAATTAGCAACTAAGCCTATCATGGAATTATTTAAAGACGAGGTAGAGGTACTAATCTTAGAAATAGATATTGAAATAGTAAACAAAATAAGAAAATCAAAAAGTCATATTTAGCTAAAGAATAAAGAACTTAACCTTTCAAGTACCGACTTCTAGCGATCATAAGTTTTTCAACTTAACTTGTACGATGCAAACCTTATGTTCTTCGATTTCCAACCTTCAAGCGCATGCCATTTTTCAAAAATTAGAGTTTATAAATTTTCTATCTCTAATTAGCAAACAAAAGAAGTAAAATAACCCAACATGACTTTTGAGAGAACACCACCATTTAACTTAATAAAATTAAAGATTAGCTACTAACCCTATCATGAAATTATTTGAAGACGAGGTAGAGGTATTAACCTTGGAAATAGATATTGAAATAGTAAACAAAATAAGAAAATTAAAAAGTCATATTTAGCTAAAGAATAAAGAACTTAACCTTTCAAGTATCGACATGGCGGCATAAGTTTTTCAACTTAACTTGTACTGAAGCAAACCTTATGTTCTTCGAGCTCCAACCTTTAAGCGCATGCCAATTTTCTCAAATTAGAGTTTATAAATTTTCTATTTCTGATTAGCAAACAAAAGAAGTAAAATAACCAAAACATGACTTTTGAAGGAACACCACCATGCAACTTAATAAAATTAAAAATTAGCTACTAACCCTATCATGGAATTATTAAGAAATAAAAATTGAAATAGTAAACAAAATAAGAAAATTAAAAGTCATATTTAGCTAAAGAATAAACAACTTAACCTTTTAAGTATCGACCCTACTAACAACTTAGATTAGAGTTTATAAATTTTCTATTTTTAATTAACAATCATCATATTACAAAAACATTCAAACATTCAAACAAAAATATTAAAAAAACCCAACATGACTTTTGGATTGACTCCACCATGCAACTTAATAAAATTAAAGATTAGCTACTAACCCTATCATGAAATTATTTAGAGATGAGGTAGAGCTACTAACCTTAGAAATAGAAATTTAGATAGTGAACATAATAAGGAAATTAAAAAGTTATATTTAGCTAAAGAATAAATAACTTAACTTATCAAGTATCGGATTCTAACTAATCATCAGTTCTTCAACTTAACTTGTCTGATGCAAACCTTATGCTCTTCGAGCTCCAACCTTCAAGCGCATGCCATTTTTCACAAATTAGAGTTTATAAATTTTCTATTTCTAAGTAGCAAATAAAAGAAGTAAGGTAACCCAATATGACTTTTGAAGGAACACCACAATGCAACTTAATAAAATTAAAAATTAGCTACTAACACTATCATGAAATAGTAAACAAAATAAGAAAATTAAAAAGTCATATTTATCTAAAGAATAAAGAACTTAACTTTTCAAGTATCGACTTCTAGCGATCATAAGTTTTTCAACTTAACTTATGCCGACGCAAACCTTATGTTCTTCGAGCTCTAACCTTCAAGCACATAACATTTTAACAAATTAGAGTTTATAAAATTTCTCTTTCTAATTAAAAATCATCACACTATATTATAAAAATTCAATTAAAACATCAAACAAAAGAAGTTATTCAAACAAAAATATTAAAAAAACCCAACAGGACTTTAGGAATGACCCCACCATGCAACTTAATAACATTAAAGATTAGCAACTAACCCTATCATAAAATTATTTAGAGATGAGGTAGAGCTACTAACCTTAGAAATAGATATTAAGATAATCAACATAATAAGGAAATTAAAAAGTTATATTTAGCTAAAGAATAAATAACTTAACTTTTCAAGTATCAGCTTCTAACTAATCATCGGTTCTTCAACTTAACTTGTGCCAACGCAAACCTTATATTTTTCGAGCTCCAACCTTCAAGCGCATGCCATTTTTCAAAAATTAGAGTTTATAGATTTTCTATTTCTAATTAGCAAACAAAAGAAGTAAAATAACCCAACATGACTTTTGAAGGAACACCACCATGCAACTTAATAAAATTAAAAATTAGCTACTAACCCTATCATGAAATTATTTATAGACTAGGTAGAGGTACTAACCTTAGAAATAGAAATTGAAATAGTAAACAAAATAAGAAAATTAAAAAGTCATATTTAGTTAAATAATAAAGAATTTAACCTTTCAAGTATCAGCTTCTAAGTGATCATAAGTTTTTCAACTTAACTTGTGCCGACGCAAAACCTATGTTCTTCGAGCTCCAACCTTCAAGCACATAACATTTTAACAAATTAGAGTTTATAAACTTTCTATTTCTAATTAACAATCATCACACTAAATTACAAAAATTCAATTCAACCATCAAACAAAAGAAGTTATTCAAACAAAAATATTAAAAAAACCCAACATGACTTTTGGAGTGACTCCACCATGCAACTTAATAAAATTAAAGATTAGCTACTAACTCTATCATGAAATTATTTAGAGATTAGGTAGAGCTACTAACCTTAGAAATAGATATTGAGATAGTGAACATAATAAGGAAATTAAAAAGTTATATTTAGCTAAAGAATAAATAACTTAACTTATCAAGTATCAGATTCTAACTAATCATCAAATCTTCAACTTAACTTGTGCCGACACAAACCTTATGTTCTTCGAGCTCCAACCTTCAAGCGCATGCCATTTTTCACAAATTAGAGTTTATAAATTTTCTATTTTTAATTAGCAAACAGAGGAAGTAAAATAAGCCAACATGACTTTTGAAGGAATACCACCATTCAACTTAATAAAATTAAAAATTAGCTACTAAGTCCATCATAGAATTATTTAAAGACGAGGTAGAGGTACTAACCTTAGAAATAGATACTGAAATAGTAAACAAAATAAGAAAATTTAAAAGTTATATTTAGCTAAAGAATAAAGAACTTAACCTTTCAAGTATCAGCTTCGAACTGATCATAAGTTTTTCAACTTAACTTGTGCCGAAGCAAACCTTATGTTCATCGAGCTCCAACCTTCAAGCGCATGCCATTTTTCAAAAATTAGAGTTTATAAATTTTCTATTTCTAATTAGCAAAGCAAAGAAGTAAAATAACCCAACATGACTTTTGAAGGAACACCACCATGCAACTTAATAAAATTAGAAATTAGCTACTAACCCTATAATGGAATTATTTAAAGACGAGGTAGAGGTACTAACCTTAGAAATAGAAATTGAAATAGTAAACGAAATAAGAAAATTAAAAAGTCATATTTAGCTAAAGAATAAAGAACTTAACCTTTCAAGTATCGACATGGCGATCATAAGTTTTTCAACTTAACTTGTGCCGAAGTAAACTTTATGTTCTTCGAGCTCCAACCTTCAAGCGCATGCCAATTTTCATAAATTAGAGTTTATAAATTTTCTATTTCTAATTAGCAAACAAAAGAAGTAAAATAACAAAACATGACTTTTGAAGGAACACCACCATGCAACTTAATAAAATTAAAAATTAGCTACTAACCCTATCATGGAGTTATTAAAAGACGAGGTAGAGGTACTAACCTTAGAAATAGAAATTGAAATAGTAAACAAAATAAGAAAATTAAAAAGTCATATTTAGTTAAAGAATAAAGAATTTAATCTTTCAAGTATCAGCTTCTAACTGATCATAAGTTTTTCAACTTAACTTGTGCCGACGCAAACCCTATTTTCTTCGAGCTCCAACCTTAAAGCACATAACATTTTAACAAATTAGAGTTTATAAACTTTCTATTTCTAATTAACAATCATCACACTAAATTACAAAAATTCAATTCAAACATTAAACAAAAGAAGTTATTCAAACAAAAATATTAAAAAAAGCCAACATGACTTTTGGAGTGACTCCACCATGCAACTTAATAAAATTAAAGATTAGCAACAAACCCTATCATGAAATTATTTAGAGATTAGGTAGAGCTACTAACCTTAGAAATAGATATTAAGATGGTGAACATAATAAGAAAATTAAAAAGTTATATTTAGCTAAAAAGAATAAATAACTTAACTTTTCAAGTATCAGCTTCTAACTAATCATCAGTTCTTCAACTTAACTTGTGCCGACGCAAACCTTATGTTCTTCGAGCTCCAACCTTCAAACGCATGCCATTTTTCAAAAACTAGATTTTATAGATCTTCTATTTCTAATTAACAAAAAAAAAAAAGCAAAGTAACCCAACATGACTTTTGAAGGAACACCACCATGCAACTTAATAAAATTAAAAATTAGCTACTAACCCTATCATGGAATTATTTAAAGACGAGGTAGAGGTACTAAACTTAGAAATAGAAATTGAAATAGTAAACAAAATAAGAAAATTAAAAAGTCATATTTAGCAAAAGAATAAAGAACTTAACCTTCCAAGTATCAGCTTCTAACTGATCATATGTTTTTCAACTTAACTTGTGCCGACGCAAACCCTATGTTCTTCGAGCTCCAAGCACATAACATTTTAACAAATTAGAGTTTAGAAATTTTCTATTTCTAATTAACAATCATCACACTAAATTACAAAAATTCAATTCAAACATCAAACAAAAAAAGTTATTCAAACAAAAATATTAAAAAAACCCAACATGACTTTTGGATTCACTCCACCATGCAACTTAATAAAATTAAAGATTAGCTACTAACCCTATCATGAATTTATTTAGAGATGAGGTAGAGCTACTAACCTTAGAAATAGAAATTTAGATAGTGAACATAATAAGGAAATTAAAAAGTCATATTTAGCTAAAGAATAAAGAACTTAACCTTTCAAGTATCAGCTTGTAACTGATCATAAGTTTTTCAACTTAACTTGTGCCGAAGTAAACCTTATGTTCTTCGAGCTCCAACTTTCAAGCGCATGCCAATTTTCACAAATTAGAGTTTATAAATTTTCTATTTCTCATTAGCAAATAAAAGAAGTAAATTAACAAAACATGACTTTTGAAGGAACACCACCATGCAACTTAATAAAATTAAAAATTAGCTACTAACCCTATCATGGAGTTATTTATAGACGAGGTAGAGGTACTAACCTTAGAAATAGAAATTGAAATAGTAAACAAAATAAGAAAATTAAAAAGTCATATTTAGTTAAAGAATAAAGAATTTAACCTTTAAAGTATCAGCTTTTAACTGATCATAAGTTTTTCAACTTAACTTGTGCCGATGCAAACCTTATGTTCTTCGAGCTCCAACCTTAAAGCACATAACATTTTAACAAATTAGAGTTTATAAACTTTCTATTTCTAATTAAAAATCATCACACTAAATTATAAAAATTCAATTCAAACATTAAACAAAAGAAGTTATTCAAACAAAAATATTAAAAAAAACCCAGCATGACTTTTGGAGTGACTACACCATGCAACTTAATAAAATTAAAGATTAGCTACAAACCCTATCATGAAATTATTTAGAGATTAGGTAGAGCTACTAACCTTAGAAATAGATATTGAGATAGTGAACATAATAAGAAAATTAAAAAGTTATATTTAAATAAAGAATAAATAACTTAACTTTTCAAGTATCAGCTTCTAACTAATCATCAGTTCTTCAACTTAACTTGTGCCGACGCAAACCTTATGTTCTTCGAGCTCCAACCTTCAATCGCATGCTATTTTTCAAAAATTAGAGTTTATAGATTTTCTATTTCTAATTAACAAACAAAACAAGCAAAGTAACCCAACATGACTTTTGAAGAAACACCACCATGCAACTTAATAAAATTAAAAATTAGCTACTAACCCTATCATGGAATTATTTAAAGACGAGGTAGAGGTACTAAACTTAGAAATAGAAATTGAAATAGTAAACAAAACAAGAAAATTAAAAAGTCATATTTAGCAAAAGAATAAAGAACTTAACCTTTCAAGTATCAGCTTCTAACTGATCATAAGTTTTTCAACTTAACTTATGTCGACGCAAACCCTATGTTCTTCGAGCTCCAAGCACATAACATTTTAACAAATTAGAGTTTAGAAATTTTCTATTTCTAATTAACAATCATCACACTAAATTACAAAAATTCAATTCAAACATCAAACAAAAGAAGTTATTCAAATAAAAATATTAAAAAAACCCAACATGACTTTTGGATTGACTTCACCATGCAACTTAATAAAATTAAAGATTAGCTACTAACCCTATCATGGAATTATTTAGAGATGAGGTAGAGCTACTAACCTTAGAAATAGAAATTTAGATAGTGAACATAATAAGGAAATTAAAAAGTTATATTTAGCTAAAGAATAAATAACTTAACTTTTTAAGTATCAGATTCTAACTAATCATCAGTTCTTCAACTTAACTTGTGCCGACGCAAACCTTATGCTCTTCGAGCTCCAACCTTCAAGCGCATGCCATTTTTCACAAATTAGAGTTTATAAATTTTCTATTTCTAATTAGCAAACAAAAGAAGTAAAGTAATCCAACATGACTTTTGAAGGAACACCACAATGCAACTTAATAAAATTAAAAATTAGCTACTAACCCTATTATGGAATTATTTAAAGACGAGGTAGAGGTACTAACCTTAGAAATAGATATTAAAATATTAAACAAAATAAGAAAATTAAAAAGTCATATTTAGCTAAAGAATAAACAACCTAACCTTTCAAGTATCAGCTTCTAACTTATCATAAGTTTTTCAACTTAACTTGTGCCGACGCAAACTTTATGTTCTTCAAGCTCCAACCTTCACAACTTTGAGTTTACAAATTTTCCATTTCTAATTAACAATCATCACACTATATTTCAAACAATTCAATTCAAACATCAAACAAAAAAAGTTATTAAAATAAAAATATTAAAAAAAATCCAACATGACTTTTGGAGTGACTCCACCATCCAACTTAATAAAATTAAAGATTAGCTACTAACCCTATTATGAAATTATTTAGAGATGAGGTAGAGCTACTAACCTTAGAAATAGAAATTGAGATACTGAACATAATAAGGAAATTAAAAAGTTATATTTAGCTAAAAAATAAATAACTTAACTTTTCAAATATTAGCTTCTAACTAATCATCAGTTCTTCAACTTAACTTGTGCCGACGCAAACTTTATATTCTTCGAGCTCCAAACTTCAAGCGCATGCCATTTTTCACAAATTAGAGTTTATAAATTTTCTATTTCTAATTAGCAAACAAAACAAGTAAAATAACCCAACATGACTTTTGAAGGAACACCACAATGCAACTTAATAAAATTAAAAATTAGCTACTAAGCCTATCATGGAATTATTTAAAGACGAGGTAGAGGTACTAACTTTAGAAATAGATATTGAAATAGTAAACAAAATAAGAAAATTAAAAAATCATATTTAGCTAAAGAATAAAAAGCTTAACCTTTCAAGTATCAGCTTCTAACTGAGCATAAGTTTTTCAACTTAACTTGTGCCGACGCAAACCTTATGTTCTTCGAGCTCCAACCTTCAAGCACATAACATTTTAACAAATTAGAGTTTATAAATTTTCTATTTCTAATTAACAATCATCACACTATATTACAAACAATTCAGTTAAAACATCAAACAAAAATATTAAAAAAAGCCCAACCTGACTTTTGGATTGACTCCACCATGCAAGTTAATAAAATTAAAGATTAGCTACTAACCCTATCATGAAATTATTTAGAGATGAGGTAGAGCTACTAACCTTAGAAATAGAAATTTAGATAGTGAACATAATAAGAAAATTAAAAAGTTATATTTAGCTAAAGAATAAATAACTTAACTTTTCAAGTATCAGCTTCTAACTAATAATCAGTTCTTCAACTTAACTTGTGCCAATGCAAATCTTATGTTCTTCGAGCTCCAATCTTCAAGCACATACCATTTTTAACAAATTAGAGTTTATAAATTTTATATTTCTAATTAACAATCATCATACTATATTGCAAACGATTGAATTCAAGAATCAAACAAAAGAAGTAAAATAACCCAACATGACTTTTAAAGGAGCTCTACCATGCAACATAATAAAATTAAAAATCAGCTACTAACCCTATCATGGAATTATTTAAAGACGAGGTAGATGTACTAACCTTTAAAGTAGAAGTTGAGATAGTAAACAAAATAAGGAAATTAAAAAGTTATACTTAGCTCAAGAATAAGGAACTTAACCTTTCAAGTATTAGCTTCTAACTAATCATCAGTTTTTCAGCTTAACTTGTGCC
Source organism: Ricinus communis (assembly GCF_019578655.1). Lineage (NCBI taxonomy): Eukaryota > Viridiplantae > Streptophyta > Magnoliopsida > Malpighiales > Euphorbiaceae > Ricinus > Ricinus communis. The sequence goes on from NC_063260.1 coordinate 19,056,063, forward strand.
GACGCAAACCTTATGTTTTTCGAGCTCCAACCTTCAAGCACAGACCATTTTTAATAAATTAGAGTTTATAAATTTTCTATCTAAAATTAACAACCATCAAACTATATTACAAACAATTCAATCCAAACATCCAATAAAAAAAGTCATTCAAAAAAAAATTGAAACAACCCAACACGAATATTGAAGTAACTCTGCCATGCAACTTAATAAAACTAAATATTAGCTACTAACCCAATCAGTCTATTTGGATAGTGGCACCATTTCTTTCTAGCGACTGATATGCAAACACAGTCAATCACATCAACATCAACAAACACCAAGCAACACTAATCAAAATAACAATAACAAAGCACATGTAGCCTAATATTACTTGTCAAGCATATGCGCCTATGTCCGATGATTACCACATCGCCTACGAGGTTCTAACTCAATCTAGTTATGCAGTTAAAATCTACTTTTTCACATAATGCCTGCGGGCTTATCATCTTAATCACTAAGTTTGGTCATTCTCATTCGCATTTAAGCGCATGCATACTGCAAAGGAGAGAGGAGAAAAAGAATATACATACATATATGTATAATATACCACTCACAGGAAGGCGCTCAAGAGCTATCCTCTATTTGTAGAACTTAATCACTCCTGGTTATCTAGTCACAAATATACAAATTAGAGTTTATAAATTTTCTATTTCTAATTAACAATCATCAAACTATATTTTGTTCACTATCTCAATTTCTATTTCCTAGGTCCGTACCTCTACCTCAACTCTAAATAATTTCATGATAGGGTTAGTATCTAATCTTTAATTTTATTAAGCTGCATGGTGGAGTTACTTCAAAAGTAATGTTTGGTAGAGATGAGGTAGAAGTACTAACATAGAAATTGAAATTGAGAAAGTTAACAAAATAAGGAAATAAAAAAAGTTATATTTAGCTCAAGAATAGACAACTTAACTTTTCAAGTATCAGCTTTTAACTGATGATCAGTTCTTCAACTTAACATGTGCCGAGGCAAATCTTATGTTCTTCGAGCTCCAATCTTCAAGCACATACCATTTTTAACAAATTAGAGTTTAACAAATTTTATATTTCTAATTAACAATCATCAAACTATATTTTGTTCACTGTACCAATTTCTATTACCTAGGTCCGTACCTCTACCTCAACTCTAAATAATTTCATGATAGGGTCAGTAGCTAATCTTTAATTTTTATTAAGTTGCATGGTGGAGTTACTTCAAAAGTAATGTTTGGTAGAGATAAGGTAGAAGTACTAACATAGAAATAGAAATGGAGAAAGTTAACAAAATAAGAAAATAAAAAAAGTTATATTTAGCTCAAGAATAGACAACTTAGCTTTTCAAGTATCAGCTTCTAACTGATGATCAGTTCATCAACTTAACATGTGCCGAGGCAAATCTTATGTTCTTCGAGCTCCAATCTTCAAGCACATACCATTTTTAATAAATTAGAGTTTAATAAATTTTATATTTCTAATTAACAATCATCAGACAATATTAGAAACAATGCAATTCAAACATCAAACAAAAAAAGTAATTCAGACAAAAACACTAAAATAACCCAATAAGAACTATGAAGTAACTCCGCCATGCAACTTAACAAAATTAAGTATTAGCTACTAACCCAATCAGTCTATTTGGATAGTGGCGGCATTTCTTTCTGACGGCTGATTGAGATCATAATAAAGATGTAAACACAGACAATCACATCAACATCAATAAACACCTAGCAATACTGATCAAAATAACAATAACAAAGCACTCTAAGCCTAATATCACGTGTCAAGCATATGCGCCTATGTCCGATGATTACCCCATCGTCTAGGACGTTCTAACTCAATCTAGTTATGCAGTTAAAATCTACTTTTTCACATAATGCCTGCGGGCATATCATCTTAATCACTAAGTTTGGTCATTCTCATTCGCATTTAAACGCATGCATATTGCAAAGGAGATAGGAGAAAAAGCATATACATACATATGTCTAATATACTACTCACAGTAAGACGCTCCAGAGCTAACCTTCATCCGCCGCACTTAATGACTCCGGGTTATCTAGTCACAAATATACAAATTAGAGTTTATAAATTTTCTATTTTTAATTAACAATCATCAAACTATATTTTGTTCACCGTCTCAATTTCTATTTCCTAGGTCCGTACCTCTACCTCAACTCTAAATAATTTCATGATACGGTTAGTAGCTAATCTTTAATTTTATTAAGTTGCATGGTGGAGTTACTTCAAAAGTAATGTTTGGTAGAGATTAGGTAGAAGTGCTAACATAGAAATAGAAGTTGAGAAAGTTAACAAAATAAGAAAATAAAAAAAGTTATATTTAGCTCAAGAATAGACAACTTAGCTTTTCAAGTATCAGCTTCTAACTGATGATCAGTTTTCAACTTAACATGTGCCGAGGCAAATCTTATGTTCTTCGAGCTCCAATCTTCAAGCACATACCATTTTTAACAAGTTAGAGTTTAATAAATTTTATATTTCTAATTAACAATCATCAAACTATATTTTGTTCACTGTCCTAATTTCTATTTCCTAGGTCCGTACCTCTACCTCAACTTTAAATAAATTCATGATAGGGTTAGTAGCTAATCTTTAATTTTATTAAGTTGCATGGTGGAGTTACTTCAAAAGTAATGTTTGGTAGAGATTAGGTAGAAGTACTGACATAGAAATATTTAGCTAAAGAATAAAGAATTTAACCTTTCAAGTATCAGCTTCTAACTGATCATTAGTTTATCAACTTAACTTGTGCCGACGCAAACCCTATGTTCTTCGAGTTCCAACCTTCAAGCACATAACATTTTAACAAATTAGAGTTTATAAATTTTCTATTTCTAATTAACAATCATCACACTAAATTACAAAAATTCAATTCAAACATCAAACAAAAGAAGTTATTCAAACAAAAATATTAAAAAAACCCAACATGACTTTTGGAGTGACTCCATCATGCAACTTAATAAAATTAAAAATTAGCTACTAACCCTATCATGAAATTATTTAGAGATTAGGTAGAGCTACTAACCTTAGAAATAGAAATTGAGATAGTGAACATAATAAGGAAATTAAAAAGTTATATTTAGCTAAGGAATAAATAACTTAACTTTTCAAGTATCAGCTTCTAACTCATCATCAGTTCTTTAACTTAACTTGTGCCGACGTAAACCTCATGTTCTTCGACCTCCAACCTTCAAGCGCATGCCATTTTTCAGAAATTAGAGTTTATAAATTTTCTATTTCTAATTAGCAAACAAAAGAAGTAAAATAACCGAACATGACTTTTGAAGGAACACTACCATGCAACTCAATTAAATTAAAAATTAGCAACTAAGCCTATCATGGAATTATTTAAAGACGAGGTAGAGGTACTAATCTTAGAAATAGATATTGAAATAGTAAACAAAATAAGAAAATCAAAAAGTCATATTTAGCTAAAGAATAAAGAACTTAACCTTTCAAGTATCAGCTTCTAACTGATCATAAGTTTTTCAACTTAACTTGTGTCGACGCAAACCTTATGTTCTTCGATTTCCAACCTTCAAGCGCATGCCATTTTTCAAAAATTAGAGTTTATAAATTTTCTATTTCTAATTAGCAAACAATAGAAGTAAAATAACCCAACATGACTTTTGAAGGAACACCGCCATTCAACTTAATAAAATTAAAGATTAGCTACTAACCCTATCATGAAATTATTTGAAGACGAGGTAGAGGTATTAACCTTGGAAATAGAAATTAAAATAGTAAACAAAATAAGAAAATTAAAAAGTCATATTTAGCTAAAGAATAAAGAACTTAACCTTTCAAGTATCAGCTTGTAACTGATCATAAGTTTTTCAACTTAACTTGTGCCGCAGCAAACCTTATGTTCTTCGAGCTCCAACCTTCAAGCGCATGCCAATTTTCTCAAATTAGAGTTTATAAATTTTCTATTTCTGATTAGCAAACAAAAGAAGTAAAATAACCCAACATGACTTTTGAAGGAACACCACCATGCAACTTAATAAAATAAAAAATTAGCTACTAACCCTATCATGGAATTATTTAAAGACGAGGTAGAGGTACTAACCTTTGAAATAAAAATTGAAATAGTAAACAAAATAAGAAAATTAAAAAGTCATATTTAGATAAAGAATAAACAATCATCACACTAAATTACAAAAATTCAATTCAAACATTAAACAAAACAAGTTATTCAAACAAAAATATTAAAAAAAACGCAACATGACTTTTGGAGTGACTACACCATGCAACTTAATAAAATTAAAAATTAGCTACAAACCCTATCATGAAATTATTTAGAGATTAGGTAGAGCTACTAACCTTAGAAATAGATATTGAGATAGTGAACATAATAAGGAAATTAAAAAGTTATATTTAGCTAAAGAATAAATAACTTAACTTTTTAAGTATCAGATTCTAACTAATCATCAGTTCTTTAACTTAACTTGTGCCGACGCAAACCTTATGCTATTCCAGCTCCAACCTTCAAGCGCATGCCATTTTTCACAAATTAGAGTTTATAAATTTTCTATTTCTAATTAGCAAACAAAAGAAGTAAAGTAATTCAACATGACTTTTGAAGGAACACCACAATGCAACTTAATAAAATTAAAAATTAGCTACTAACCCTATCATGGAATTATTTAAAGACGAGGTAGAGGTACTAACCTTAGAAATAGATATTGAAATATTAAACAAAATAAGAAAATTAAAAAGTCATATTTAGCTAAAGAATAAACAAACTAACCTTTCAAGTATCAGCTTCTAACTTATCATAAGTTTTTCAACTTAACTTGTGCCGACGCAAACTTTATGTTCTTCAAGCTCCAAACTTCACAACTTTGAGTTTATAAATTTTTCATTTCTAATTAACAATCATCACACTATATTTCAAACAATTCAATTCAAATATCAAACAAAAAAGGTTATTAAAATAAAAATATTAAAAAAATCCAACATGACTTTTGGAGTGACTCCACCATGCAACTTAATAAAATTAAAGATTAGCTACAAACCCTATCATGAAATTATTTAGAGATTAGGTAGAGCTACTAACCTTAGAAATAGATATTGAGATAGTGAACATAATAAGGAAATTAAAAAGTTATATTTAGATAAAAAATAAATAACTTAACTTTTCAAGTATCAGCTTCTAACTAATCATCAGTTCTTCAACTTAATTTGTGCCGACGCAAACCTTATGTTCTTCGAGCTCCAACCTTCAATCACATGCCATTTTTCAAAAATTAGAGTTTATAGATTTTCTATTTCTAATTAACAAACAAAACAAGCAAAGTAACTCAACATGACTTTTGAAGGAACACCACCATGCAACTTAATAAAATTAAAAATTAGCTACTAACCCTATCATGGAATTATTTAAAGACGAGGTAGAGGTACTAAACTTAGAAATAGAAATTGAAATAGTAAACAAAACAAGAAAATTAAAAAGTCATATTTAGCAAAAGAATAAAGAACTTAACCTTTCAAGTATCAGCTTCTAACTGATCTTAAGTTTTTCAACTTAACTTGTGCCGACGCAAACCCTATGTTCTTCGAGCTCCAAGCACATAACATTTTAACAAATTAGAGTTTAGAAATTTTCTATTTCTAATTAACAATCATCACACTAAATTACAAAAATTCAATTCAAACATCAAACAAAAGAAGTTATTCAAACAAAAATATTAAAAAAACCCAACATGACTTTTGGATTGACTTCACCATGCAACTTAATAAAATTAAAGATTAGCTACTAACCCTATCATGAAATTATTTAGAGATGAGGTAGAGCTACTAACCTTAGAAATAGAAATTTAGATAGTGAACATAATAAGGAAATTAAAAAGTTATATTTAGCTAAAGAATAAATAACTTAACTTTTTAAGTATCAGATTCTAACTAATCATAAGTTCTTTAACTTAACTTGTGCCGACGCAAACCTTATGCTATTCCAGCTCCAACCTTCCAGCGCATGCCATTTTTCACAAATTAGAGTTTATAAATTTTCTATTTCTAATTAGCAAACAAATGAAGTAAAGTAATTCAACATGACTTTTGAAGGAACACCACAATGCAACTTAATAAAATTAAAAATTAGCTACTAACCCTATCATGGAATTATTTAAAGACGAGGTAGAGGTACTAACCTTAGAAATAGATATTGAAATATTAAACAAAATAAGAAAATTAAAAAGTCATATTTAGCTAAAGAATAAACAACCTAACCTTTCAAGTATCAGCTTCTAACTCATCATAAGTTTTTCAACTTAACTTGTGCCGACGCAAACTTTATGTTCTTCAAGCTCCAACCTTCACAACTTTGAGTTTATAAATTTTTCATTTCTAATTAACAATCATCACACTATATTTCAAACAATTCAATTCAAATATCAAACAAAAAAGGTTATTAAAATAAAATATTAAAAAAATCCAACATGACTTTTGGAGTGACTCCACCATGCAACTTAATAAAATTAAAGATTAGCTACAATCTTAACATGTGCCGAGGCAAATCTTATGTTCTTCGAGGCAAATCTTAACATGTGCCGAGGCAAATCTTATGTTCTTCGAGCTCCAATCTTCAAGCACATACCATTTTTAACAAATTAGAGTTTAACAAATTTTATATTTCTAATTAACAATCATCAAACTATATTTTGTTCACTGTCCCAATTTCTATTTCCTAGGTCCGTACCTCTACCTCAACTCTAAATAATTTCATGATAGGGTTAGTAGCTAATCTTTAATTTTATTAAGTTGCATGGTGGAGTTACTTCAAAAGTAATGTTTGGTAGAGATTAGGTAGAAGTACTGACATAGAAATTGAAATTGAGATAGTTAACAAAATAAGAGAAAAAAAAGTTATATTTAGCTGAAGAATAGGCAACTTAGCTTTTCAAGTATCAGCTTCTAACTGATGATCAGTTCATCAACTTAACATGTGCCGAGACAAATCTTATGTTCTTCGAGCTCCAATCTTCAAGCACATACCACTTTTAACAAATTAGAGTTTAATAAATTTTATATTTCTAATTAAACAATCATCAGACAATATTAGAGACAATGAAATTCAAACGTCAAACAAAAAAAATAATTCAGACAAAAAAACTAAAATAACCCAGCAAGAACTATGAAGTAACTCCGCCATGCAACTTAACAAAATTAAGTATTAGCTACTAAGCCAATCGGTCTATTTGGATAGTGGCGGCATTTCTTTCTGACGGCTGATTGAGATCATAATAAAGATGCAAACACAGACAATCACATCAACATCAATAAACACCTAGCAATACTGATCAAAATAACAATAACAAAGCACTTTAAGCCTAATATCACTTGTCAAGCATATGCGCCTATGTCCGATGATTACCCCATCGCCTACGAGGTTCTAACTCAATCTAGTTATGCAGTTAAAATCTACTTTTTCACATAATGCCTGCGGGCATATCATCTTAATCACTAAGTTTGGTCATTCTCATTCGCATTTAAACGCATGCATATTGCAAAGGAGAGAGGAGAAAAAGCATATACATACATATATGTGTAATATACCACTCACAGTAAGACGCTCCAGAGCTAACCTCCATCCGGCGCACTTAATGACTCCGGGTTACCTAGTCACAAATATACAAATTAGAGTTTATAAATTTTCTATTTCTAATTAACAATCATCAAACTATATTTTGTTCACTGTCTTAATTTCTATTTCCTGGATCCGTACCTCTACCTCAACTCTAAATAATTTCATGATAGGGTTAGTAGCTAATCTTTAATTTTATTAAGTTGCATGGTGGAGTTACTTCAAAAGTAATGTTTGGTAGAGATGAGGTAGAAGTACTAACATAGAAATAGAGATTGAGAAAGTTAACAAAATATGAAAATAGAAAAAGTTATATTTAGCTCAAGAATAGACAACTTAGCTTCTCAAGTATCGGCTTCTAACTGATGCTCAGTTCTTCAACTTAACATGTGCCGAGGCAAATCTTATGTTCTTCGAGCTCCAATCTTCAAGCACATACCATTTTTAACAAATTAGAGTTTAACAAATTTTATATTTCTAATTAACAATCATCAAACTATATTTTGTTCACTGTCCCAATTTCTATTTCCTAGGTCCGTACCTATACCTCAACTCTAAATAATTTCATGATAGGGTTAGTAGCTAATCTTTAATCTTATTAAGTTGCATGGTGGAGTTACTTCAAAAGTAATGTTTGGTAGAGATTAGGTAGAAGTACTGACATAGAAATGAAATTGAGATAGTTAACAAAATAAGAAAATAAAAAAAGTTATATTTAGCTGAAGAATAGGCAACTTAGCTTTTCAAGTATCGGCTTCTAACTGATGATCAATTCTTCAACTTAACATGTGCCGAGGCAAATCTTATGTTCTTCGAGCTCCAATCTTCAAGCACATACCAGTTTTAACAAATTAGAGTTTAACAAATTTTATATTTCTAATTAACAATCATCAAACTATATTTTGTTCACTGTCCCAATTTCTATTTCCTCGGTCCGTACCTCTACCTCAACTCTAAATAATTTCATGATAGGCTTAGTAGCTAATCTTTAATTTTATTAAGTTGCATGGTGGAGTTACTTCAAAAGTAGCTAATCTTTAATTTTATTAAGTTGCATGGTGGAGTTACTTCAAAAGTAGCTAATCTTTAATTTTATTAAGTTGCATGGTGGAGTTACTTCAAAAGTAATGTTTGGTAGAGATGAGGTTGAAGTACTAAAATAGAAACAGAAATTGAGAAAGTTAACAAAATTAGAAAATAAAAAAAAGTTAAATTTAGCTCAAGAATAGACAACTTAGCTTTTCAAGTATCGGCTTCTAACTGATGATCAGTTCTTCAACTTAACATGTGCCGAGGCAAATCTTATGTTCTTCGAGCTCCAATCTTCAAGCACATACCATTTTTAATAAATTAGAGTTTAATAAAATTTATATTTCTAATTAAACAATCATCAGACAATATTAGAAACAATGCAATTCAAACATCAAACAAAAAAAGTAATTCAGACAAAAAAACTAAAATAACCCAACAAGAACTATGAAGTAACTCCCCCATGCAACTTAACAAAATTAAGTATTAGCTACTAACCCAATCAGTCTATTTGGATAGTGGCGGCATTTCTTTCTGACGGTGATTGAGATCATAATAAAGATGCAAACACAGACAATCACATCAACATCAATAAACACCTAGCAATACTGATCAAAATAACAATAACAAAGCACTCTAAGCCTAATATCACGTGTCAAGCATATGCGCTTATGTCCGATGATTACCCCATCGTCTAGGACGTTCTAACTCAATCTAGTTATGCAGTTAAAATCTACTTTTTCACATAATGCCTGCGGGCATATCATCTTAATCACTAAGTTTGGTCATTCTCATTCGCATTAAAACGCATGCATATTGCAAAGGAGAGAGGAGAAAAAGCATATACATACATATGTCTAATATACTACTCACAGTAAGACGCTCTAGAGCTAACCTCCATCCGCCGCACTTAATGACTCCGGGTTATCTAGTCACAAATATACAAATTAGAGTTTATAAATTTTCTATTTCTAATTAACAATCATCAAACTATATTTTGTTCACTGTCTCAATTTCTATTTCCTAGTACGTACCTCTACCTCAACTCTAAATAATTTCATGATACGGTTAGTAGCTAATCTTTAATTTTATTAAGTTCCATGGTGGAGTTACTTCAAACGTAATGTTTGGTAGAGATGAGGTAGAAGTGCTAACATAGAAATAGAAAATGAGAAAGTTAACAAAACAAGAAAATAAAAAAAGTTATGTTTAGCTCAAGAATAGACAACTTAGCTTTTCAAGTATCGGTTTCTAACTGATGATCAGTTCTTCAACTTAACATGTGCCGAGGCAAATCTTATGTTCTTCGAGCTCCAATCTTCAAGCACATACCATTTTTAATAAATTAGAGTTTAATAAATTTTATATTTCTAATTAACAATCATCAAACTATATTTTGTTCACTGTACCAATTTCTATTTCCTAGGTCCGTACCTCTACCTCAACTCTAAATAATTTCATGATAGGGTTAGTAGCTAATCTTTAATTTTATTAAGTTGCATGGTGGAGTTACTTCAAAAGTAATGTTTGGTAGAGATTAGGTAGAAGTAGTGACATAGAAATATTTAGCTAAAGAATAAAGAATTTAACCTTTTAAGTATCAGCTTCTAACTGATTATAAGTTTTTCAACTTAACTTGTGCCGACGCAAACCCTATGTTCTTCGAGCTCCAACCTTCAAGCACATAACATTTTAACAAATTAGAGTTTACAAATTTTCTATTTCTAATTAACAATCATCACACTAAATTACAAAAATTCAATTCAAACATCAAACAAAAGAAGTTATTCAAACAAAAATATTAAAAAAACTCAACATGACTTTTGGAGTGAATCCACCATGCAACTTAATAAAATTAAAGATTAGCTACTAACCCTATCATGAAATTATTTAGAGATTAGGTAGAGCTACTAACCTTAGAAATAGATATTGAGATAATAAACATAATAAGGAAATTAAAAAGTTATATTTAGTTAAAGAATAAATAACTTAACTTCTCAAGTGTCAGATTCTAACTAATAATCAGTTCTTCAACTTAACTTGTGCCGACGTAAACCTTATGTTCTTCGAGCTCCAACCTTCAAGCAAATGCCATTTTCCACAAATTACAGTTTATAAATTTTCTATTTCTAATTAGCAAACAAAAGAAGTAAAATAACCCAACATGACTTTTGAAGGAACACCACCATGCAACTTAATAAAATTAAAAATTAGCTACTAACCCTATAATGGAATTATTTAAAGACGAGGTAGAGGTACTAAGCTTAGAAATAGAAATTGAAATAGTAAACAAAATAAGAAAATTAAAAAGTCATCTTTATCTAAAGAATAAAGAACTTAACCTTTCAAGTATCAGCTTCTAACTGATCATAAGTTTTTCAACTTAACTTGTGCCGACGCAAACCTTATGTTCTTCGAGCTCCAACTTTCAAGCACATAACATTTTAACAAATTAGAGTTTATAAAGTTTCTATTTCTAATTAACAATCATCACACTAAATTACAAAAATTCAATTCAAACACCAAACAAAAGAAGTTATTCAGACAAAAGTATTAAAAAAACCCAACATGACTTTTGGAGTGACTCCACCATACAACTTAATAAAATTAAATATTAGCTACTATCCCTATCATGAAATTATTAAGAGATTAGGTAGAGCTACTAACCTTAGAAATAGATATTGAGATAGTGAACATAACAAGGAAATTAAAATGTTATATTTAGCTAAAGAATAAATAACTTAACTTTTCAAGTATCAGCTTCTAACTAATCATCAGTTCTTCAACTTAACTTGTGCCGATGGAAACCTCATGTTGTTCGAGCTCCAACCTTCAAGCGCAAGCCATTTTTCAGAAATTAGAGTTTATAAATTTTCAATTTCTAATTAGCAAACAAAAGAAGTAAAATAACCGAACATGACTTTTGAAGGAACACTAGCATGCAACTTAATAAAATTAAAAATTAGCTACTAAGCCTATCATGGAATTATTTAAAGACGAGGTAGAGGTACTAATCTTAGAAATAGATATTGAAATAGTAAACAAAATAAGAAAATCAAAAAGTCATATTTAGCTAAAGAATAAATAACTTAACCTTTCAAGTATCAGCTTCTAACTAATAATCAGTTCTTCAACTTAACTTGTGCCGACGCAAACCTTATGTTCTTCGAGCTCCAACCTTCAAGCTCATGCCATTTTTCAAAAATTAAAGTTTATAGATTCTCTATTTCTAATTACCAAACAAAAGAAGTAAAATAACCCAACAAGACTTTTGAAGGATCACCACCATGTAACTTAATAAAATTAAAAATTAGCTACTAACCCTATCATGGAATTATTTAAAGACGAGGTAGAGGTACTAACCTTAGAAATAGAAATTCAAATAGTAAACAAAATAAGAAAATTAAAAAGTCATATTTAGTTAAAGAATAAAGAATTTAACCTTTCAAGTATCAGCTTCTAACTGATCATAAGTTTTTCAACTTAACTTGTGCCGACGCAAACTCTATGTTCTCCGAGCTTCAACCTTCAAGCACATAACATTTTAACAAATTAGACTTTATAAACTTTCGATTTCTAATTAACAATCATCACACTAAATTACAAAAATTCAATTCATACATCAAACAAAAGAAGTTATTCAAACAAAAATATTAAAAAAACCCAACATGACTTTTGGAGTGACTCCACCATGCAACTTAATAAAATTAAAGATTAGCTACTAACCCTATCATGAAATTATTAAGAGATTAGGTAGAGCTACTAACCTTAGAAATAGATATTGAGATAGTGAACATAATAAGGAAATTAAAAAGTTATATTTAGCTAAAGAATAAATAACTTAAATTTTCAAGTATCAGCTTCTAACTAATAATCAGTTCTTCAACTTAACTTGTGCCGACGCAAACCTTATGTTCTTCGAGCTCCAACCTTCAAGCTCATGCCATTTTTCAGAAATTAGAGTTTATAGATTTTCTATTTCTAATTACCAAACAAAAGAAGTAAAATAACCCAACAAGACTTTTGAAGGATCACCACCATGCAACTTAATAAAATTAAAAATTAGCTACTAACCCTATAATGGAATTATTTAAAGACGAGGTAGAGGTACTAACCTTAGAAATATAAACCGAAATAGTAAACAAAATAAGAAAATTAAAAAGTCATCTTTATCTAAAGAATAAAGAACTTAACCTTTCAAGTATTAGCTTCTAACTGATCATAAGTTTTTCAACTTAACTTGTGCCGACGCAAACCTTATGTTCTTCGAGCTCCAACATTCAAGCACATAACATTTTAACAAATTAGAGTTTATAAAATTTCTATTTCTAATTAACAATCTTCACCCTAAATTACAAAAATTCAATTCAAACATCAAACAAAAGAAGTTATTCAAACAAAAATATTAAAAAAACCCAACATGACTTTTGGAGTGACTCCACCATGCAACTTAATAAAATTAAAAATTAGCTACTAAGCCTATCATGGAATTATTTAAAGACGAGGTAGAGGTACTAATCTTAGAAATAGATATTGAAATAGTAAACAAAATAAGAAAATCAAAAAGTCATATTTAGCTAAAGAATAAAGAACTTAACCTTTCAAGTATCAGCTTCTAACTGATCATAAGTTTTTCAACTTAACTTGTGCCGACGCAAACCTTATGTTCTTCGATTTCCAACCTTCAAGCGTATGCCATTTTTCAAAAATTAGAGTTTATAAATTTTCTATTTCTAATTAGCAAACAAAAGAATTAAAATAACCCAACATGACTTTTGGAGGAACACCACCATTCAACTTAATAAAATTAAAAATTAGCTACTAACCCTATCATGAAATTATTTAAAGACGAGGTAGAGGTATTAACCTTGGAAATAGATATTGAAATAGTAAACAAAATAAGAAAATTAAAAAGTCATATTTAGCTAAAGAATAAAGAACTTAACCTTTCAAGTATCAGCTTGTAACTGATCATAAGTTTTTCAACTTAACTTGTGCCGAAGCAAACCTTATGTTCTTCGAGCTCCAACCTTCAAGCGCATGCCAATTTTCATAAATTAGAGTTTATAAATTTTCTATTTCTAATTAGCAAACAAAAGAAGTAAAATAACCCAACATGAGTTTTGAAGGAACACCACCATGTAACTTAATAAAATAAAAAATTAGCTACTAACCCTATCATGGAATTATTTAAAGACGAGGTAGAGGTACTAACCTTTTAAATAAAAATTAAAATAGTAAACAAAATAAGAAAATTAAAAAGTGATATTTAGCTAAAGAATAAAGAACCTAACCTTTTAAGTATCAGCTTCTAACTGATTATAAGATTTTCAACTTAACTTGTGCCGACGCAAACCTTATGTTCTTCGAGCTCCAACCTTCAAGCACATAACATTTTAACAAATTAGAGTTTATAAATTTTCTATTTCTAATTAACAATAATCACACTATTACAAACAATTCAGTTCAAACATCAAACAAAAGAAGTTATTCAAACAAAAATATTAAAAAAACCCAACATGACTTTTGGATTGACTCCACCATGCAACCTAATAAAATTAAAGATTAGCTACTAACCCTATCATGAAATTATTTAGAGATTAGGTAGAGCTACTAACCTTAGAAATAGATATTGAGATAGTGAACATAACTTTTCAAGTGTCAGCTTCTAACTAATCATCAGTTCTTCAACTTAACTTGTGCCGACGCAAACCTTATGTTCTTCGAGCTCCAACCTTCAAGCGAATGCCATTTTCCACAAATTAGAGTTTATAAATTTTCTATTTCTAATTAGCAAACATAAGAAGTAAAATAACCGAACATGACTTTTTAAGGAACACTAGCATGCAACTTAATAAAATTAAAAATTAGCTACTAAGCCTATCATGGAATTATTTAAAGACGAGGTAGAGGTACTAATCTTAGAAATAGATATTGAAATAGTAAACAAAATAAGAAAATTAAAAAGTCATATTTAGCTAAAGAATAAAGAACTTAACCTTTCAAGTATCAGCTTCTAACTGATCATAAGTTTTTCAACTTAACTTATCCCGACGCAAACCGTATGTTCTTCGAGCTCCAACCTTCAAGCACATAACATTTTAACAAATTAGAGTTTATAAAATTTCTATTTCTAATTAACAATCATCACACTATATTATAAAAATTCAATTAAAACATCAAACAAAAGAAGTTATTCAAACAAAAATATTAAAAAAACCCAACAATACTTTTGGAGTGACTCCATCATGCAACTTAATAACATTAAAGATTAGCTACTAACCCTATCATGAAATTATTTAGAGATGAGGTAGAGCTACTAACCTTAGAAAAAGATATTAAGATAGTGAACATAATAAGGAAATTAAAAAGTTATATTTAGCTAAAGAATAAATAACTTAACTTTTCAAGTATCAGCTTCTAACTAATCATCAGTTCTTCAACTTAACTTGTGCCGACACAAACCTTTTGTTCTTCGAGCTCCAACCTTTAAGCTCATGCCATTTTTCAAAAATTAGAGTTTATAGATTTTCTATTTCTAATTACCAAACAAAAGAAGTAAAATAACCCAACAAGACTTTTGAAGGAACACCACCATGCAACTTAATAAAATTAAAAATTAGCTACTAACCCTATCATGGAATTATTTAAAGACGAGGTAGAGGTACTAACCTTAGAAATAGAAATTCAAATAATAAATAAAATAAGAAAATTGAAAAGTCATATTTAGTTAAAGAATAAAGAATTTAACCTTTCAAGTATCAGCTTCTAACTGATCATAAGTTTTTCAACTTAACTTGTGCCGACGCAAACCCTATGTTCTTCGAGCTCCAACCTTCAAGCACATAACATTTTAACAAATTAGAGTTTATAAACTTTCTATTTCTAATTAACAATCATCACACTAAATTACAAAAATTCAATTCATACATCAAACAAAAGAAGTTATTCAAACAAAAATATTAAAAAAGCCCAACATGACTTTTGGAGTGACTCCACCATGCAACTTAATAAAATTAAAGATTAGCTACTAACCCTATCATGAAATTATTAAGAGCTTAGGTTGAGCTACTAACTTTAGAAATAGATATTGAGATAGTGAACATAATAAGGAAATTAAAAAGTTATATTTAGCTAAAGAATAAATAACTTAACTTTTCAAGTATCGGCTTCTAACTAATCATCGGTTCTTCAACTTAACTTGCGTAAACCTCATATTCTTCCAGCTCCAACCTTCAAGCGCATGCCATTTTTCAAAAATTAGAGTTTATAAATTTTCAATTTCTAATTAGCAAACAAAAGAAGGAAAATAACCGAACATGACTTTTGAAGGAACACTAGCATGCAACTTAATAAAATTAAAAATTAGCTACTGAGCCTATCATGGAATTATTTAAAGACGGTAGAGGTACTAATCTTAGAAATAGATATTGAAATAGTAAACAAAATAAGAAAATCAAAAGTCATATTTAGCTAAAGAATAAAGAACTTAACCTTTCAAGTATCGACAGCGATCATAAGTTTTCAACAACAAACCTTATGTTCTTGATTTCCAACCTTATGCCATTTTTCAAAAATTAGAGTTTATAAATTTTCTATTTCTAATTAGCAAACAAAAGAAGTAAAATAACCCAACAAGACTTTTGAAGGAACACCACCATGCAACTTAATAAAATTAAAAATTAGCTACTAACCCTATCATGGAATTATTTAAAGACGAGGTAGAGGTACTAACCTTGAAATAGAAATTCAAATAATAAATAAAATAAGAAAATTAAAAGTCATATTTAGTTAAAGAATAAAGAATTTAACCTTTCAAGTATCGACTTCTAACTGATCATAAGTTTTCAACTTAACGCAACCCTATGTTCTTCGAGCTCCAACCTTCAAGCACATAACATTTTAACAAATTAGAGTTTATAAACTTTCTATTTCTAATTAACAATCATCACACTAAATTACAAAATTCAATTCATACATCAAACAAAAGAAGTTATTCAAACAAAATATTAAAAAGCCCAACATGACTTTTGGAGTGACTCCACCATGCAACTTAATAAAATTAAAGATTAGCTACTAACCCTATCATGAAATTATTAAGAGCTTAGGTTGAGCTACTAACTTTAGAAATAGATATTGAGATAGTGAACATAAAAGGAAATTAAAAGTTATATTTAGCTAAAGAATAAATAACTTAACTTTTCAAGTATCGGCTTCTAACTAATCATCAGTTCTTCAACTTAACTTCGTAAACCTCATGTTCTTCCGAGCTCCAACCTTCAAGCGCATGCCATTTTCCAAAAATTAGAGTTTATAAATTTTCAATTTCTAATTAGCAAACAAAAGAAGGAAAATAACCGAACATGACTTTTGAAGGAACACTAGCATGCAACTTAATAAAATTAAAAATTAGCTACTGAGCCTATCATGGAATTATTTAAAGACGAGGTAGAGGTACTAATCTTAGAAATAGATATTGAAATAGTAAACAAAATAAGAAAATCAAAAAGTCATATTTAGCTAAAGAATAAAGAACTTAACCTTTCAAGTATCAGCTTCTAACTGATCATAAGTTTTTCAACTTAACTTGTGCCGACGCAAACCTTATGTTCTTCGATTTCCAACCTTCAAGCGTATGCCATTTTTCAAAAATTAGAGTTTATAAATTTTCTATTTCTAATTAGCAAACAAAAGAAGTAAAATAACCCAACATGACTTTTGAAGGAACACCACCATTCAACTTAATAAAATTAAAAATTAGCTACTAACCCTATCATGAAATTATCTAAAGACGAGGTAGAGGTATTAACCTTGGAAATATATATTGAAATAGTAAACAAAATAAGAAAATTAAAAAGTCATATTTAGCTAAAGAATAAAGAACTTAACCTTTCAAGTATCGACATGGCGATCATAAGTTTTCAACTTAACTTGTGCCGAAGCAAACCTTATGTTCTTCGAGCTCCAACGTTCAAGCGCATGCCAATTTTCATAAATTAGAGTTTATAAATTTTCTATTTCTAATTAGCAAACAAAAGAAGTAAAATAACCCAATATGACTTTTGAAAGAACACCACCATGTAACTTAATAAAATAAAAAATTAGCTACTAACCCTATCATCGAATTATTTAAAAACGAGGTAGAGGTACTAACCTTTGAAATAAAAATTGAAATAGTAAACAAAATAAGAAAATTAAAAATTCATATTTAGCTAAAGAATAAAGAACCTAACCTTTTAAGTATCAGCTTCTAACTGATCATAAGATTTTCAACTTAACCTGTGCCGACGCAAACCTTATGTTCTTCGAGCTCCAACTTTCAAGCACATAACATTTTAACAAATTAGAGTTTATAAATTTTCTATTTGTAATTAACAATCATCACACTATATTACAAACAATTCAGTTCAAACATCAAACAAAAGAAGTTATTCAAACAAAAATATTAAAAAAACCCAACATGACTTTTGGATTGACTCCACCATGCAACTTAATAAAATTAAAGATTAGCTACTAACCCTATCATGAAATTATTAAGAGATTAGGTAGAGCTACTAACCATAGAAATAGATATTGAGATAGTGAACATAATAATGAAATTAAAAAGTTATATTTAGCTAAAGAATAAATAACTTAACTTTTCAAGTATCGGCTTCTAACTAATCATCAGTTCTTCAACTTAACTTGTGCCGACGTAAACCTCATGTTCTTCAAGCTCCAACCTTCAAGCGCATGCCATTTTTCAGAAATTAGAGTTTATAAATTTTCAATTTCTAATTAGCAAACAATAGAAGGAAAATAACCGAACATGACTTTTGAAGGAACACTAGCATGCAACTTAATAAAATTAAAAATTAGCTACTGAGCCTATCATGGAATTATTTAAAGACGAGGTAGAGGTACTAATCTTAGAAATAGATATTGAAATAGTAAACAAAATAAGAAAATCAAAAAGTCATATTTAGCTAAAGAATAAAGAACTTAACCTTTCAAGTATCGCTTCTAGCGATCATAAGTTTTCAACTTAACTTGTGCCGACGCAAACCTTATGTTCTTCGATTTCCAACCTTCAAGCGTATGCCATTTTTCAAAAATTAGAGTTTATAAATTTTCTATTTCTAATTAGCAAACAAAAGAAGTAAAATAACCCAACATGACTTTTGAAGGAACACCACCATGCAACTTAATAAAATTAAAAATTAGCTACTAACCCTATCATGGAATTATTTAAAGACGAGGTAGAGGTACTAACCTTTGAAATAAAAATTGAAATAGTAAACAAAATAAGAAAATTAAAAAGTCATATTTAGTTAAAGAATAAAGAATTTAACCTTTCAAGTATCAGCTTCTAACTGATCATAAGTTTTTCAACTTAACTTGTGCCGACGCAAACCCTATGTTCTTCGAGCTCCAACCTTCAAGCACATAACATTTTAACAAATTAGAGTTTATAAACTTTCTATTTCTAATTAACAATCATCACACTAAATTACAAAAATTCAATTCATACATC
The DNA here is from genome assembly GCF_019578655.1 of Ricinus communis. Classification (NCBI taxonomy): domain Eukaryota; kingdom Viridiplantae; phylum Streptophyta; class Magnoliopsida; order Malpighiales; family Euphorbiaceae; genus Ricinus; species Ricinus communis. The sequence goes on from NC_063260.1 coordinate 19,075,226, forward strand.
AAACAAAAGAAGTTATTCAAACAAAAATATTAAAAAAGCCCAACATGACTTTTGGAGTGACTCCACCATGCAACTTAATAAAATTAAAGATTAGCTACTAACCCTATCATGAAATTATTAAGAGCTTAGGTTGAGCTACTAACTTTAGAAATAGATATTGAGATAGTGAACATAAAAAGGAAATTAAAAAGTTATATTTAGCTAAAGAATAAATAACTTAACTTTTCAAGTATCAGCTTCTAACTAATCATCAGTTCTTCAACTTAACTTGTGCCGACGTAAACCTCATCTTCTTCCAGCTCCAACCTTCAAGCGCATGCCATTTTTCAAAAATTAGAGTTTATAAATTTTCAATTTCTAATTAGCAAACAAAAGAAGGAAAATAACCGAACATGACTTTTGAAGGAACACTAGCATGCAACTTAATAAAATTAAAAATTAGCTACTGAGCCTATCATGGAATTATTTAAAGACGAGGTAGAGGTACTAATCTTAGAAATAGATATTGAAATAGTAAACAAAATAAGAAAATCAAAAAGTCATATTTAGCTAAAGAATAAAGAACTTAACCTTTCAAGTATCAGCTTCTAACTGATCATAAGTTTTTCAACTTAACTTGTGCCGACGCAAACCTTATGTTCTTCGATTTCCAACCTTCAAGCGTATGCCATTTTTCAAAAATTAGAGTTTATAAATTTTCTATTTCTAATTAGCAAACAAAAGAAGTAAAATAACCCAACATGACTTTTGAAGGAACACCACCATTCAACTTAATAAAATTAAAAATTAGCTACTAACCCTATCATGAAATTATCTAAAGACGAGGTAGAGGTATTAACCTTGGAAATAGATATTGAAATAGTAAACAAAATAAGAAAATTAAAAAGTCATATTTAGCTAAAGAATAAAGAACTTAACCTTTCAAGTATCAGCTTGTAACTGATCATAAGTTTTTCAACTTAACTTGTGCCGAAGCAAACCTTATGTTCTTCGAGCTCCAACCTTCAAGCGCATGCCAATTTTCATAAATTAGAGTTTATAAATTTTCTATTTCTAATTAGCAAACAAAAGAAGTAAAATAACCCAACATGACTTTTGAAGGAACACCACCATGTAACTTAATAAAATAAAAAATTAGCTACTAACCCTATCATGGAATTATTTAAAGACGAGGTAGAGGTACTAACCTTTGAAATAAAAATTGAAATAGTAAACAAAATAAGAAAATTAAAAAGTCATATTTAGCTAAAGAATAAAGAACCTAACCTTTTAAGTATCAGCTTCTAACTGATCATAAGATTTTCAACTTAAACCTTATGTTCTTCGAGCTCCAACCTTCAAGCACATAACATTTTAACAAATTAGAGTTTATAAATTTTCTATTTCTAATTAACAATCATCACACTATATTACAAACAATTCAGTTCAAACATCAAACAAAAGAAGTTATTCAAACAAAAATATTAAAAAAACCCAACATGACTTTTGGATTGACTCCACCATGCAACTTAATAAAATTAAAGATTAGCTACTAACCCTATCATGAAATTATTAAGAGATTAGGTAGAGCTACTAACCTTAGAAATAGATATTGAGATAGTGAACATAATAAGGAAATTAAAAAGTTATATTTAGCTAAAGAATAAATAACTTAACTTTTCAAGTATCGGCTTCTAACTAATCATCAGTTCTTCAACTTAACTTGTGCCGACGTAAACCTCATGTTCTTCAAGCTCCAACCTTCAAGCGCATGCCATTTTTCAGAAATTAGAGTTTATAAATTTTCAATTTCTAATTAGCAAACAATAGAAGGAAAATAACCGAACATGACTTTTGAAGGAACACTAGCATGCAACTTAATAAAATTAAAAATTAGCTACTGAGCCTATCATGGAATTATTTAAAGACGAGGTAGAGGTACTAATCTTAGAAATAGATATTGAAATAGTAAACAAAATAAGAAAATCAAAAAGTCATATTTAGCTAAAGAATAAAGAACTTAACCTTTCAAGTATCAGCTTCTAACTGATCATAAGTTTTTCAACTTAACTTGTGCCGACGCAAACCTTATGTTCTTCGAGCTCCAACCTTCAAGCGTATGCCCTTTTTCAAAAATTAGAGTTTATTAATTTTCTATTTCTAATTAGCAAACGAAAGAAGTAAAATAACCCAACATGACTTTTGAAGGAACACCACCATTCAACTTAATAAAATTAAAAATTAGCTACTAACCCTATCATGGAATTATTTAAAGACGAGGTAGAGGTACTAACCTTTGAAATAAAAATTGAAATAGTAAACAAAATAAGAAAATTAAAAAGTCATATTTAGCTAAAGAATAAAGAACCTAACCTTTTAAGTATCACTTAACCGATCATAAGATTTTCAACTTAACGTCGCAAACCTTATGTTCTTCGAGCTCCAACCTTCAAGCACATAACATTTTAATAAATTAGAGTTTATAAATTTCTATTTCTAATTAATAATCATCACACTATATTATAAAAATTCAATTCAAACATCAAACAAAAGAAGTTATTCAAACAAAATATTAAAAAACCCAACATGACTTTTGGAGTGACTCCACCATGCAACTTAATAAAATTAAAAATTAGCTACTAACCCTATCATGAAATTATTTAGAGATGAGGTAGAGCTACTAACCTTAGAAATAGATATTCAGGATAGTGAACATAATAAGGAAATTAAAAAGTTATATTTAGCTAAAGAATAAATAACTTAACTTTTCAAGTATCGGCCTAACTAATCATCGCTTCAACTTAACTTCAGCCGACGTAAACCTCATGTTCTTCGAGCTCCAACCTTCAAGCGCATGCCATTTTCAGAAATTAGAGTTTATAAATTTTCAATTTCTAATTAGCAAACAAAGAAGGAAAATAACCGAACATGACTTTTGAAGGAACACTAGCATGCAACTTAATAAAATTAAAAATTAGCTACTAATCCTATCATGGAATTATTTAAAGACGAGGTAGAGGTACTAATCTTAGAAATAGATATTGAAATAGTAAACAAAATAAGAAAATCAAAAGTCATATTTAGCTAAAGAATAAAGAACTTAACCTTTCAAGTATCGACTTCTAACCGATCATAAGTTTTCAACTTAACTTGTGCCGACGCAAACCTTATGTTCTTCGATTTCCAACCTTCAAGCATATGCCATTTTTCAAAAATTAGAGTTTATAAATTTTCTATTTCTAATTAGCAAACAAAAGAAGTAAAATAACCCAACATGACTTTTGGAGGAACACCACCATTCAACTTAATAAAATTAAAAATTAGCTACTAACCCTATCATGAAATTATCTAAAGACGAGGTAGAGGTATTAACCTTGGAAATAGATATTGAAATAGTAAACAAAATGAGAAAATTAAAAAGTCATATTTAGCTAAAGAATAAAGAACTTAACCTTTCAAGTATAAGCTTGTAACTGATCATAAGTTTTTCAACTTAACTTGTGCCGAAGCAAACCTTATGTTCTTCGAGCTCCAACCTTCAAGCGCATGCCAATTTTCATAAATTAGAGTTTATAAATTTTCTATTTCTAATTAGCAAACAAAAGAAGTAAAATAACCCAACATGACTTTTGAAGGAACACCACCATGTAACTTAATAAAATTAAAAATTAGCTACTAACCCTATCATGGAATTATTTAAAGACGAGGTAGAGGTACTAACCTTTGAAATATAAATTGAAATAGTAAATAAAATAAGAAAATTAAAAAGTCATATTTAGCTAAAAAATAAAGAACCTAACCTTTTAAGTATCAACTTCTAACTGATCATAAGATTTTCAATTTAACTTGTGACGACGCAAACCTTATGTTCTTCGAGCTCCAACCTTCAAGAACATAACATTTTAACAAATTAGAGTTTATAAATTTTCTATTTCTAATTAACAATCATCACACTATATTACAATCAATTCAGTTCAAACATCAAACAAAAGAAGTTATTCAAACAAAAATATTAAAAAATCCCAACATGACATTTGGATTGACTCCACCATGCAACTTAATAAAATTAAAGATTAGCTACTAACTCTATCATGAAATTATTTAGAGATTAGGTAGAGCTACTAACCTTAGAAATAGATATTGAGATAGTGAACATAACTTTTCAAGTGTCAGCTTCTAACTAATCATCAGTTCTTCAACTTAACTTGTGCCGACGTAAACCTTATGTTCTTCGAGCTCCAACCTTCAAGCGCATGCCATTTTCCATAAATTAGAGTTTATAAATTTTCAATTTCTAATTAGCAAACAATAGAAGTAAAATAACCGAACATGACTTTTTAAGGAACACTAGCATGCAACTTAATAAAATTAAAAATTAGCTACTAAGCCTATCATGGAATTATTTAAAGACGAGGTAGAGGTACTAATCTTAGAAATAGATATTGAAATAGTAAACAAAATAAGAAAATCAAAAGTCATATTTAGCTAAAGAATAAAGAACTTAACCTTTCAAGTATCGTAGCTGATCATAAGTTTTCAACTTAACTTGTCAAGCAAACCTTATGTTCTTCGAGCTCCAACCTTCAAGCGCATAACATTTTCATAAATTAGAGTTTATAAATTTCTATTTCTAATTAGCAAACAAAAGAAGTAAAATAACCCAACAATGACTTTTGGAAGGAACACCACCATGTAACTTAATAAAATAAAAATTAGCTACTAACCCTATCATGGAATTATTTAAAGATGAGGTAGATGTACTAACCTTTGAAATAAAAATTGAAATAGTAAACAAAATAAGAAATTAAAAAGTCATATTTAGCTAAAGAATAAAGAACTTAACCTTTCAAGTATCAACTTCTAACTGATCATAAGTTTTCAACTTAACTTGTGCCGACGCAAACCTTATGTTCTTCGAGTTCCAACCTTCAAGCTCATGCCATTTTCAAAATTAGAGTTTATAAATTTTCTATTTCTAATTAGCAAACAAAAGAAGTAAAATAACCCAACATGACTTTTGAAGGAACACCACCATGTAACTTAATAAAATAAAAAATTAGCTACTAACCCTATCATGGAATTATTTAAAGACGAGGTAGAGGTACTAACCTTGGAAATAGATATTGAAATAGTAAAAGATAAGAAAATTAAAAGTCATATTTAGCTAAAGAATAAAGAACTTAACCTTTCAAGTATCGACTTCGATCATAAGTTTTCAACTTAACTTGTCAAGCAAACCTTATGTTCTTCGAGCTCCAACCTTCAAGCACATAACATTTTAACAAATTAGAGTTTATAAATTTTCTATTTCTAATTAGCAAACAAAAGAAGTTATTCAAACAAAATATTAAAAACCCAACATGACTTTTGAAGACTCCACCATGCAACTTAATAAAATTAAAGATTAGCTACTAACCCTATCATGGAATTATTTAAAGACGAGGTAGAGGTACTAACCTTTGAAATAGATATTGAGATAGTAAACAAAATAAGAAATTAAAAAGTTATATTTAGCTAAAGAATAAATAACTTAACTTTTCAAGTATCGGCTTCTAACTAATCATCGATTTTCAACTTAACTTGTGCCGACGCAAACCTTATATTTTTCGACCTCCAACCTTCAAACGCATGCCATTTTCAAAAATTAGAGTTTATAAATTTTCTATTTCTAATTAGCAAACAAAAGAAGCAAAATATCCCAACATGACTTTTGAAGGAACACCACCATGCAACTTAATAAAAATAAAAATTAGCTACTAATCCTATCATAGAATTATTTAAAGACGAGGTAGAGATACTAACCTTAGAAATAGAAATTGAAATAGTAAACAGAATAAGAAAATTAAAAAGTCATATTTAGCTAAAGAATAAAGAACTTAACCTTTCAAGTATCAGCTTCTAACTGATCATAAGTTTCTCAACTTAACTTGTGCCGACGCAAACCTTATGTTCTTCGATTTCCAACCTTCAATCGTATGCCATTTTTCAAAAATTAGAGTTTATAAATTTTCTATTTCTAATTAGCAAACAAAAGAAGTAAAATAACCCAAGATGACTTTTGAAGGAACACCACCATTCAACTTAGTAAAATTAAAAATTAGCTACTAACCCTATCATGAAATTATCTAAAGACGAGGTAGAGGTATTAACCTTGGAAATATATATTGAAATAGTAAACAAAATAAGAAAATTAAAAAGTCATATTTAGCTAAAGAATAAAGAACTTAACCTTTCAAGTATCAGCTTGTAACTGATCATAAGTTTTTCAACTTAACTTGTGCCGAAGCAAACCTTATGTTCTTCGAGCTCCAACCTTCAAGCGCATGCCAATTTTCATAAATTAGAGTTTATAAATTTTCTATTTCTAATTAGCAAACAAAAGAAGTAAAATAACCCAACATGACTTTTGAAGGAACACCACCATGTAACTTAATAAAATTAAAAATTAGCTACTAACCCTATCATGGAATTATTTAAAGACGAGGTAGAGGTACTAACCTTTGAAATAAAAATTGAAATAGTAAACAAAATAAGAAAATTAAAAAGTCATATTTAGCTAAAGAATAAAGAACCTAACCTTTTAAGTACCAGCTTCTAACTGATCATAAGATTTTCAACTTAACTTGTGCCGACGCAAACCTTATGTTCTTCGAGCTCCAACCTTCAAGCACATAACATTTTAATAAATTAGAGTTTATAAAATTTCTATTTCTAATTAATAATCATCACACTATATTATAAAAATTCAATTCAAACATCAAACAAAAGAAGTTATTCAAACAAAAATATTAAAAAAACCCAACATGACTTTTGGAGTGACTCCACCATGCAACTTAATAAAATTAAAAATTAGCTACTAACCCTATCATGAAATTATTTAGAGATGAGGTAGAGCTACTAACCTTAGAAATAGATATTCAGATAGTGAACATAATAAGGAAATTAAAAAGTTATATTTAGGTAAATAATAAATAACTTAACTTTTCAAGTATCGGCTTCTAACTAATCATCAGTTCTTCAACTTAACTTGTGCCGACGTAAACCTCATGTTCTTCAAGCTCCAACCTTCAAGCGCATGCCATTTTTCAGAAATTAGAGTTTATAAATTTTCAATTTCTAATTAGCAAACAAAAGAAGGAAAATAGCCTATCATTGAATTATTTAAAGACGAGGTAGAGGTACTAATCTTAGAAATAGATATTGAAATAGTAAACAAATTAAGAAAATCAAAAAGTCATATTTAGTTAAAGAATAAAGAACTTAACCTTTCAAGTATCAGCTTCTAACTGATCATAAGTTTTTCAACTTAACTTGTGCCGACGCAAACCTTATGTTCTTCGATTTCCAACCTTCAAGCGTATGCCATTTTTCAAAAATTAGAGTTTATAAATTTTCTATTTCTAATTAGCAAACAAAAGAAGTAAAATAACCCAACATGACTTTTGGAGGAACACCACCATTCAACTTAATAAAATTAAAAATTAGCTACTAACCCTATCATGAAATTATTTAAAGACGAGGTAGAGGTATTAACCTTGGAAATAGATATTGAAATAGTAAACAAAATAAGAAAATTAAAAAGTCATATTTAGCTAAAGAATAAAGAACTTAACCTTTCAAGTATCAGCTTGTAACTGATCATAAGTTTTTCAACTTAACTTGTGCCGAAGCAAACCTTATGTTCTTCGAGCTCCAACCTTCAAGCGCATGCCAATTTTCATAAATTAGAGTTTATAAATTTTCTATTTCTAATTAGCAAACAAAAGAAGTAAAATAACCCAACATGACTTTTGAAGGAACACCACCATGTAACTTAATAAAATAAAAAATTAGCTACTAACCCTATCATGGAATTATTTAAAGACGAGGTAGATGTACTAACCTTTGAAATAAAAATTGAAATAGTAAACAAAATAAGAAAATTAAAAAGTCATATTTAGCTAAAGAATAAAGAACCTAACCTTTTAAGTATCAACTTCTAACTGATCATAAGTTTTTCAACTTAACTTGTGCCGACGCAAACCTTATGTTCTTCGATTTCCAACCTTCAAGCATACATTTTTAAAATTAGAGTTTATAAATTTTCTATTTCTAATTAGCAAACAAAAGAAGTAAAATAACCCTATCATGGAATTATTTAAAGACGAGGTAGATGTATTATTAACCTTGGAAATAGATATTGAAATAGTAAAAAAGATAAGAAAATTAAAAAGTCATATTTAGCTAAAGAATAAAGAACTTAACCTTTCAAGTATCAGCTTCTAACTGATCATAAGTTTTTCAACTTAACTTGTGCCGAAGCAAACCTTATGTTCTTCGAGCTCCAACCTTCAAGCGCATGCCAATTTTCATAAATTAGAGTTTATAAATTTTCTATTTCTAATTAGCAAACAAAAGAAGTAAAATAACCCAACATGACTTTTGAAGGAACACCACCATGTAACTTAATAAAATAAAAAATTAGCTACTAACCCTATCATGGAATTATTTAAAGACGAGGTAGAGGTACTAACCTTTGAAATAAAAATTGAAATAGTAAACAAAATAAGAAAATTAAAAAGTCATATTTAGCTAAAGAATAAAGAACCTAACCTTTTAAGTATCAGCTTCTAACTGATCATAAGATTTTCAACTTAACTTGTGCCGACGCAAACCTTATGTTCTTCGAGCTCCAACCTTCAAACGCATGCCATTTTCAAAAATTAGAGTTTATAAATTTTCTATTTCTAATTAGCAAACAAAAGAAGCAAAATTAGCTACTAATCCTATCATAGAATTATTTAAAGACGAGGTAGATACTAACCTTAGAAATAGAAATTGAAATAGTAAACAAAATAAGAAAATTAAAAGTCATATTTAGCTAAAGAATAAAGAACTTATTCAAACAAAAAAATAGTAAAATAACCCAACATGACTTTTGAAGGAACACCACCATGCAACTTAATAAAATTAAAAATTAGCTACTAACCCTATCATGAAATTATTAAAGACGAGGTAGAGGTATTAACCTTGGAAATATATATTGAAATAGTAAACAAAATAAGAAAATTAAAAGTCATATTTAGCTAAAGAATAAAGAACTTAACCTTTCAAGTATCACCAACCGATCATAAGTTTTCAACTTAACTTGTGCCAAGAAAACCTTATGTTCTTCGAGCTCCAACCTTCAAGCGCATGCCAATTTTCATAAATTAGAGTTTATAAATTTTCTATTTCTAATTAGCAAACAAAAGAAGTAAAATAACCCAACATGACTTTTGAAGGAACACCACCATGTAACTTAATAAAATAAAAAATTAGCTACTAACCCTATCATGGAATTATTTAAAGACGAGGTAGAGGTACTAACCTTTGAAATAAAAATTGAAATAGTAAACAAAATAAGAAAATTAAAAAGTCATATTTAGCTAAAGAATAAAGAACCTAACCTTTTAAGTATCAGCTTCTAACTGATCATAAGATTTTCAACTTAACTTGTGCCGACGCAAACCTTATGTTCTTCGAGCTCCAACCTTCAAGCACATAACATTTTAACAAATTAGAGTTTATAAATTTTCTATTTCTAATTAACAATAATCACACTATATTACAAACAATTCAGTTCAAACATCAAACAAAAGAAGTTATTCAAATAAAAATATTAAAAAAACCCAACATGACTTTTGGATTGACTCCACCATGCAACTTAATAAAATTAAAGATTAGCTACTAACCCTATCATGAAATTATTTAGAGATTAGGTAGAGCTACTAACCTTAGAAATAGATATTGAGATAGTGAACATAATAAGGAAATTAAAAACTTATATTTAGCTAAAGAATAAATAACTTAACTTTTCAAGTGTCAGCTTCTAACTAATCATCAGTTCTTCAACTTAACTTGTGCCGACGCAAACCTTATGTTCTTCGAGCTCCAACCTTCAAGCGCATGCCATTTTCCATAAATTAGAGTTTATAAATTTTCTATTTCTAATTAGCAAACAAAAGAAGTAAAATAACCCAACATGACTTTTGAAGGAACACCACCATTCAACTTAATAAAATTAAAAATTAGCTACTAAGCCTATTATAGAATTATTTAAAGACGAGGTAGAGGTACTAACCTTAGAAATAGATATTGAAATAGTAAATAAAATAAGAAAATTAAAAAGTCATATTTAGCTAAAGAATAAAGAACTTAACCTTTCAAGTATCAGCTTCTAACTGATCATAAGTTTTTCAACTTAACTTATCCCGACGCAAACCTTATGTTCTTCGAGCTCCAACCTTCAAGCACATAACATTTTAACAAATTAGAGTTTATAAAATTTCTATTTCTAATTAACAATCATCACACTATATTATAAAAATTCAATTCAAACATCAAACAAAAGAAGTTATTCAAACAAAAATATTAAAAAAACCTAACATGACTTTTGGAGTGACTCCACCATGCAACTTAATAAAATTAAAAATTAGCTACTAACCCTATCATGAAATTATTTAGAGATGAGGTAGAGCTACTAACCTTAGAAGTAGAAATTGAGATAGTAAACATAATAAGGAAATTAAAAAGTTATATTTAGCTAAAGAATAAATAACTTAACTTTTCAAGTATCAGCTTCTAACTAATCATCAGTTCTTCAACTTAACTTGTGCCGACGTAAACCTCATGTTCTTCGAGCTCCAACCTTCAAGCGCATGCCATTTTTCAGAAATTAGAGTTTATAAATTTTTAGTTTCTAATTAGCAAACAAAAGAAGTAAAATAACCGAACATGACTTTTGAAGGAACCCTAGCATGCAACTTAATAAAATTAAAAATTAGGAACTTAGCTTTTCAAGTATCAGCTTCTAACTGATGGTCAGTTCATCATCTTAACATGTGTCGAGGCAAATCTTATGTTCTTCGAGCTCCAATCTTCAAGCACATACCACTTTTAACAAATTAGAGTTTAATAAATTTTATATTTCTAATTAAACAATCATCGGACAATATTACAAACAATGCAATTCAAACATCAAACAAAAAAAGTAATTCAGACAAAAAAACTAAAATAACCCAACAAGAACTATGAAGTAACTCCGCCATGCAACTTAACAAAATTAAGTATTAGCTACTAACCCAATCAGTCTATTTGGATAGTGGCGGCATTTCTTTCTAACGGCTGATTGAGATCATAATAAAGATGCAAACACGGACAATCACATCAACATCAATAAACACCTAGCCATACTGATCAAAATAACAATAACAAATCACTTTAGCTCAAGAATAAAGAACTTATCTTTTCAAGTATCAGCTTCTAACTGATCATAAGTTTTTCAACTTAACTTGTGCCGACGCAAACCTTATATTCTTCGAGCTCCAACCTTCAAGCACATAACATTTTAATAAATTAGAGTTTATAAAATTTCTATTTCTAATTAATAATCATCACACTATATTATAAAAATTCAATTCAAACATCAAAAAATATATGTGTAATATACTACTCACAGTAAGACGCTCCAAAGCTAACCTCCATCCGTCGCACTTAATGACTCCGGGTTATCTAGTCACAAATATACAAATTAAAGTTTATAAATTTTCTATTTCTAATTAACAATCATCAAACTATATTGTGTTCACTGTCTCAATTTCTATTTCCTAGGTCCGTACCTCTACCTCAACTCTAAATAATTTCATGATAAGGTTAGTAGCTAATCTTTAATTTTATTAAGTTGCATGGTGGAGTTACTTCAAAAGTAATGTTTGGTAGAGATGAGGTACAAGTACTAACATAGAAATAGAAATTCAGAAAGTTAACAAAATAAGAAAATAAAAAAAGTTATATTTAGCTCAAGAATAGACAACTTAGCTTTTCAAGTATCGGCTTCTAACTGATGATCAGTTTTCAACTTAACATGTGCCGAGGCAAATCTTATGTTCTTCGAGCTCCAATTTTCAAGCACATACCATTTTTAACAAATTAGAGTTTAATAAATTTTATATTTCTAATTAACAATCATCAAACTATATTTTGTTCCCTGTCCCAATTTCTATTTCTAGGTCCGTACCTCTACCTCAACTCTAAATAATTTCATGATAGGGTTAGTAGCTAATCTTTAATTTTATTAAGTCGCATGGTGGAGTTACTTCAAAAGTAATGTTTGGTAGAGATGAGGTAGAAGTACTAACATAGAAATAGAAATTCAGAAAGTTAACATTTAGCTCAAGAATAGACAACTTAGCTTTTCAAGTATCCGCTTCTAACTGATGTTCAGTTCGTCAACTTAACATGTGCCGAGGCAAATCCTATGTTCTTCGAGCTCCAATCTTCAAGCACATACCATTTTTAACAAATTAGAGTTTAATAAATTTTATATTTCTAATTAACAATCATCGAACTGTATTTTGTTGGCTGTCTCAATTTCTATTTCCTAGGTCCGTACCTCTACCTCAACTCTAAATAATTTCATGACAGGGTTAGTAGCTAATCTTTAATTTTATTAAGTTGCATGGTGGAGTTACTTCAAAAATAATGTTTGGTAGAGATGAGGTAGGCGTACTGACATAGAAATAGAAATTGAGATATTAAACAAATTAAGAAAATTAAAAAAATTATATTTAGCTCAAGAATAAAGAACTTATCTTTTCAAGTATCAGCTTCTAACTGATCATAAGTTTTTCAACTTAACTTGTGCCGACGCAAACCTTATATTCTTCGAGCTCCAACCTTCAAGCACATAACATTTTAATAAATTAGAGTTTATAAAATTTCTATTTCTAATTAATAATCATCACACTATATTATAAAAATTAAATCTAAACATCAAAAAATATATGTGTAATATACTACTCACAGTAAGACGCTCCAGAGCTAACCTCCATCCGTCGCACTTAATGACTCCGGGTTATCTAGTCACAAATATACAAATTAAAGTTTATAAATTTTCTATTTCTAATTAACAATCATCAAACTATATTGTGTTCACTGTCTCAATTTCTATTTCCTAGGTCCGTACCTCTACCTCAACTCTAAATAATTTCATGATAGGGTTAGTAGCTAATCTTTAATTTTATTAAGTTGCATGGTGGAGTTACTTCAAAAGTAATGTTTGGTAGAGATGAGGTAGAAGTACTAACATAGATATAGAAATTCAGAAAGTTAACAAAATAAGAAAATAAAAAAAGTTATATTTAGCTCAAGAATAGACAACTTAGCTTTTCAAGTATCGGCTTCTAACTGATAATCAGTTCGTCAACTTAACATGTGCCGAGGCAAATCTTATGTTCTTCGAGCTCCAATCTTCAAGCACATACCATTTTTAACAAATTAGAGTTTAATAAATTTTATATTTCTAATTAACAATCATCGAACTATATTTTGTTGGCTGTCTCAATTTCTATTTCCTAGGTCCGTACCTCTACCTCAACTCTAAATAATTTCATGACAGGGTTAGTAGCTAATCTTTAATTTTATTAAGTTGCATGGTGGAGTTACTTCAAAAATAATGTTTGGTAGAGATGAGGTAGGCGTACTGACATAGAAATAGAAATTGAGATATTAAACAAATTAAGAAAACTAAAAAAGTTATATTTAGCTCAAGAATAAAGAACTTATCTTTTCAAGTATCAGCTTCTAACTGATCATAAGTTTTTCAACTTAACTTGTGCCGACGCAAACCTTATATTCTTCGAGCTCCAACCTTCAAGCACATAACATTTTAATAAATTAGAGTTTATAAAATTTCTATTTCTAATTAATAATCATCACACTATATTATAAAAATTCAATTCAAACATCAAAATATATATGTGTAATATACTACTCACAGTAAGACGCTCCAAAGCTAACCTCCATCCGTCGCACTTAATGACTCCGGGTTATCTAGTCACAAATATACAAATTAAAGTTTATAAATTTTTTATTTCTAATTAACAATCATCAAACTATATTGTGTTCACTGTCTCAATTTCTATTTCCTAGGTCCGTACCTCTACCTCAACTCTAAATAATTTCATGATAAGGTTAGTAGCTAATCTTTAATTTTATTAAGTTGCATGGTGGAGTTACTTCAAAAGTAATGTTTGGTAGAGATGAGGTACAAGTACTAACATAGAAATAGAAATTCAGAAAGTTAACAAAATAAGAAAATAAAAAAAGTTATATTTAGCTCAAGAATAGACAACTTAGCTTTTCAAGTATCGGCTTCTAACTGATGATCAGTTTTCAACTTAACATGTGCCGAGGCAAATCTTATGTTCTTCGAGCTCCAATCTTCAAGCACATACCATTTTTAACAAATTAGAGTTTAATAAATTTTATATTTCTAATTAACAATCATCAAACTATATTTTGTTCCCTGTCCCAATTTCTATTTCCTAGGTCCGTACCTCTACCTCAACTCTAAATAATTTCATGATAGGGTTAGTAGCTAATCTTTAATTTTATTAAGTTGCATGGTGGAGTTACTTCAAAAGTAATGTTTGGTAGAGATGAGGTAGAAGTACTAACATAGAAATAGAAATTCAGAAAGTTAACATTTAGCTCAAGAATAGACAACTTAGCTTTTCAAGTATCCGCTTCTGATGTTGTCAACTTAACATGTGCCGAGGCAAATCTTATGTTCTTCGAGCTCCAATCTTCAAGCACATACCATTTTTAACAAATTAGAGTTTAATAAATTTTATATTTCTAATTAACAATCATCGAACTATATTTCTGTGTCCCACTCTACCTTAACTCTAAATAATTTCATGATAGGGTTAGTAGCTAATCTTTAATTTTATTAAGTCGCATGTGGAGTTACTTCAAAAGTAATATTTGGTAGAGATGAGGTAGAAGTACTAACATAGAAATAGAAATTCAGAAAGTTAACAAAATAAGAAAATAAAAAGTTATATTTAGATCAAGAATAGACAACTTAGCTTTTCAAGTCGTCAACTTAACATGTGCCGAGGCAAATCTTATGTTCTTCGAGCTCCAATCTTCAAGCACATACCATTTTAACAAATTTCTATTTCCTAGGTTAGTAGCTAATCTTTAATTTTATTAAGTTGTAGAAATAGAAATTGAGATATTAAACAAATTAAGAAAATTAAAAAGTTATATTTAGCTCAAGAATAAAGAACTTATCTTTCAAGTATCGTAGCGATCATAAGTTTTCAACTTAACTTGTAAACCTTATATTCTTGAGCTCCAACCTTCAAGCACATAACATTTTAATAAATTAGAGTTTATAAAATTTCTATTTCTAATTAATAATCATCACACTATATTATAAAATTCAATTCAAACATCATAATGGTTATCTAGTCACAAATATACAAATTAAAGTTTATAAATTTTCTATTTCTAATTAACAATCTCAATTTCTATTTCCTAGGTCCGACTCTACCTCAACTCTAAATAATTTCATGATAGGGTTAGTAGCTAATCTTTAATTTTATTAAGTTGCATGGTGGAGTTACTTCAAAAGTAATGTTTGGTAGAGATGAGGTACAAGTACTAACATAGAAATAGAAATTCAGAAAGTTAACAAAATAAGAAAATAAAAAAGTTATATTTAGCTCAAGAATAGACAACTTAGCTTTTCAAGTATGATCGCCAACTTAACATGTGCCGAGGCAAATCTTATGTTCTTCGAGCTCCAATCTTCAAGCACATACCATTTTTAACAAATTAGAGTTTAATAAATTTTATATTTCTAATTAACAATCATCAAACTATATTTTGTTCTCAACTCTAAATAATTTCATGATAGGGTTAGTAGCTAATCTTTAATTTTATTAAGTTGCATGGTGGAGTTACTTCAAAAGTAATGTTTGGTAGAGATGAGGTAGAAGTACTAACATAGAAATAGAAATTGAAAGTTAACATTTAGCTCAAGAATAGACAACTTAGCTTTTCAAGTATCCGCCTAATCATGTCAACTTAACATGTGCCGAGGCAAATCTTATGTTCTTCGAGCTCCAATCTTCAAGCACATACCATTTTTAACAAATTAGAGTTTAATAAATTTTATATTTCTAATTAACAATCATCAAACTATATTTTGTTCAACGTCCCAATTTTATTTCTAGGTCCGTACCTTAACTCTAAATAATTTCATGATAGGGTTAGTAGCTAATCTTTAATTTTATTAAGTCGCATGGTGGAGTTACTTCAAAAGTAATGTTTGGTAGAGATGAGGTAGAAGTACTAACATAGAAATAGAAATTCGAAGTTAACAAAATAAGAAAATAAAAAAGTTATATTTAGATCAAGAATAGACAACTTAGCTTTTCAAGTATCGGCTTCTAACCGATGATCAGTCATTAACTTAACATGTGCCGAGGCAAATCTTATGTTCTTCGAGCTCCAATCTTCAAGCACATACCATTTTTAACAAATTAGAGTTTAATAAATTTTATATTTCTAATTAACAATCATCTCAATTTCTATTTCCTAGGTCCGCACTTCACCTCAACTCTAAATAATTTCATGACAGGGTTAGTAGCTAATCTTTAATTTTATTAAGTTGCATGGTGGAGTTACTTCAAAATAATGTTTGGTAGAGATGAGGTGACATAGAAATAGAAATTGAGATATTAAACAAATTAAGAAAATTAAAAAGTTATATTTAGCTCAAGAATAAAGAACTTATCTTTTCAAGTATCGGCTTCTAACTGATCATAAGTTTTCAACTTAACTTGTGCAAACCTTATATTCTTCGAGCTCCAACCTTCAAGCACATAACATTTTAATAAATTAGAGTTTATAAAATTTCTATTTCTAATTAATAATCATCACACTATATTATAAAAATTCAATTCAAACATCAAAAATATATGTGTAATATACTACTCACGATGAAGACGCTCCAAAGTTAACCTCCATCCGTCACTTAATGACTCCGGGTTATCTAGTCACAAATATACAAATTAAAGTTTATAAATTTTCTATTTCTAATTAACAATCATCAAACTATATTGTGTTCACTGTCTCAATTTCTATTTCCTAGGTCCGTACCTCTACCTCAACTCTAAATAATTTCATGATAAGGTTAGTAGCTAATCTTTAATTTTATTAAGTTGCATGGTGGAGTTACTTCAAAAGTAATGTTTGGTAGAGATGAGGTACAAGTACTAACATAGAAATAGAAATTCAGAAAGTTAACAAAATAAGAAAATAAAAAAAGTTATATTTAGCTCAAGAATAGACAACTTAGCTTCTCAAGTATCGGCTTCTAACTGATGATCAGTTTTCAACTTAACATGTGCCGAGGCAAATCTTATGTTCTTCGAGCTCCAATCTTCAAGCACATACCATTTTTAACAAATTAGAGTTTAATAAATTTTATATTTCTAATTAACAATCATCAAACTATATTTTGTTCCCTGTCCCAATTTCTATTTCCTAGGTTCGTACCTCTACCTCAACTCTAAATAATTTCATGATAGGGTTAGTAGCTAATCTTTAATTTTATTAAGTTGCATGGTGGAGTTACTTCAAAAGTAATGTTTGGTAGAGATGAGGTAGAAGTACTAACATAGAAATAGAAATTCAGAAAGTTACCATTTAGCTCAAGAATAGACAACTTAGCTTTTCAAGTATCCGCTTCTAACTGATGTTCAGTTCGTCAACTTAACATGTGCCGAGGCAAATCTTATGTTCTTCGAGCTCCAATCTTCAAGCACATACCATTTTTAACAAATTAGAGTTTAATAAATTTTATATTTCTAATTAACAATCATCGAACTGTATTTTGTTGGCTGTCTCAATTTCTATTTCCTAGGTCCGTACCTCTACCTCAACTCTAAATAATTTCATGACAGGGTTAGTAGCTAATCTTTAATTTTATTAAGTTGCATGGTGGAGTTACTTCAAAAATAATGTTTGGTAGAGATGAGGTAGGCGTACTGACATAGAAATAGAAATTGAGATATTAAACAAACTAAGAAAATTAAAAAAATTATATTTAGCTCAAGAATAAAGAACTTATCTTTTCAAGTATCAGCTTCTAACTGATCATAAGTTTTTCAACTTAACTTGTGCCGACGCAAACCTTATATTCTTCGAGCTCCAACCTTCAAGCACATAACATTTTAATAAATTAGAGTTTATAAAATTTCTATTTCTAATTAATAATCATCACACTATATTATAAAAATTTAATTTAAACATCAAAAAATATATGTGTAATATACTACTCACAGTAAGACGCTCCAGAGCTAACCTCCATCCGTCGCACTTAATGACTCCGGGTTATCTAGTCACAAATATACAAATTAAAGTTTATAAATTTTTTATTTCTAATTAACAATCATCAAACTATATTGTGTTCACTGTCTCAATTTCTATTTCCTAGGTCCGTACCTCTACCTCAACTCTAAATAATTTCATGATAAGGTTAGTAGCTAATCTTTAATTTTATTAAGTTGCATGGTGGAGTTACTTCAAAAGTAATGTTTGGTAGAGATGAGGTACAAGTACTAACATAGAAATAGAAATTCAGAAAGTTAACAAAATAAGAAAATAAAAAAAGTTATATTTAGCTCAAGAATAGACAACTTAGCTTTTCAAGTATCGGCTTCTAACTGATGATCAGTTTTCAACTTAACATGTGCCGAGGCAAATCTTATGTTCTTCGAGCTCCAATCTTCAAGCACATACCATTTTTAACAAATTAGAGTTTAATAAATTTTATATTTCTAATTAACAATCATCAAACTATATTTTGTTCCCTGACCCAATTTCTATTTCCTAGGTCCGTACCTCTACCTCAACTCTAAATAATTTCATGATAGGGTTAGTAGCTAATCTTTAATTTTATTAAGTTGCATGGTGGAGTTACTTCAAAAGTAATGTTTGGTAGAGATGAGGTAGAAGTACTAACATAGAAATAGAAATTCAGAAAGTTAACATTTAGCTCAAGAATAGACAACTTAGCTTTTCAAGTATCCGCTTCTAACTGATGTTCAGTTCGTCAACTTAACATGTGCCGAGGCAAATCTTATGTTCTTCGAGCTCCAATCTTCAAGCACATACCATTTTTAACAAATTAGAGTTTAATAAATTTTATATTTCTAATTAACAATCATCAAACTATATTTTGTTCACTGTCCCAATTTCTATTTCTAGGTCCGTACCTCTACCTCAACTCTAAATAATTTCATGATAGGGTTAGTAGCTAATCTTTAATTTTATTAAGTTGCATGGTGGAGTTATTTCAAAAGTAATATTTGGTAGAGATGAGGTAGAAGTACTAACATAGAAATAGAAATTCAGAAAGTTAACAAAATAAGAAAATAAAAAAAGTTATATTTAGCTCAAGAATAGACAACTTAGCTTTTCAAGTATTCTTCAACTTAACATGTGCCGAGACAAATCTTATGTTCTTCGAGCTCCAATCTTCAAGCACATACCATTTTTAACAAATTAGAGTTTAATAAATTTTATATTTCTAATTAACAATCATCAAACTATATTTTGTTCCCTCTCCCAATTTCTATTTCCTAGGGCCGTACCTCTACCTCAACTCTAAATAATTTCATGATAGGGGTAGTAGCTAATCTTTAATTTTATTAAGTTGCATGGTGGAGTTACTTCAAAAGTAATGTTTGGTAGAGATGAGGTAGAAGTACTAACATAGAAATAGAAATTGAGAAAGTTAACAAAATAAGAAAATAAAAGTTATAATCTTATGTTCTTGAGCTCCAATCTTCAAGCACATACCATTTTAACAAATTAGAGAACAAGAGACCTCAACTCTAAATAATTTCATGATAGGGTTAGTAGCTAATCTTTAATTTTATTAAGTTGCATGGTGGCATTTAGCTCAAGAATAGACAACTTAGCTTTTCAAGTACTTAACCGATGATCACCAACTTAACATGTGCCGAGGCAAATCTTATGTTCTTCGAGCTCCAATCTTCAAGCACATACCATTTTAACAAATTAGAGTTTAATAAATTTTATATTTCTAATTAACAATCATCAAACTATATTTTGTTATCCCAATTTCTATTTCTAGGTCCGCACTCTACCTCAACTCTAAATAATTTCTCAAACTTAACATGTGCCGACAAATCTTATGTTCTTGAGCTCCAATCTTCAAGCACATACCATTTTAACAAATTAGAGTTTAATAAATTTTATATTTCTAATTAACAATCATCCCAATTTCTATTTCTAGGTCCGTACCTCTACCTCAACTCTAAATAATTTCATGATAGGGTTAGTAGCTAATCTTTAATTTTATTAAGTTGCATGGTGGAGTTACTTCAAAAGTAATGTTTGGTAGAGATGAGGTAGAAGTACTAACATAGAAATAGAAATTGAGAAAGTTAACAAAATAAGAAAATAAAAAAAGTTATATTTAGCTCAAGAATAGACAACTTAGCTTTTCAAGTATCGGCTTCTAACTGATGATCAATTCTTCAACTTAACATGTGCCGAGGCAAATCTTATGTTCTTCGAGCTCCAATCTTCAAGCACATACCATTTTTAACAAATTAGAGTTTAATAAATTTTATATTTCTAATTAACAATCATCAAACTATATTTTGTTCACTGTCCCAATTTCTATTTCTAGGTCCGTACCTCTACCTCAACTCTAAATAATTTCATGATAGGGTTAGTAGCTAATCTTTAATTTTATTAAGTTGCATGGTGGAGTTACTTCAAAAGTAATGTTTGGTAGAGATGAGGTAGAAGTACTAACATAGATATAGAAATTGAGAAAGTTAACAAAATAAGAAAATAAAAAAAGTTATATTTAGCTCAAGAATAGACAACTTAGCTTTTCAAGTATCGATGATCGTTCTTCAACTTAACATGTGCCGAGACAAATCTTATGTTCTTCGAGCTCCAATCTTCAAGCACATACCATTTTTAACAAATTAGAGTTTAATAAATTTTATATTTCTAATTAACAATCATCAAACTATATTTTGTTCACTGTCCCAATTTCTATTTCCTAGGTCCGTACCTCTACCTCAACTCTAAATAATTTCATGATAGGGTTAGTAGCTAATCTTTAATTTTATTAAGTTGCATGGTGGAGTTACTTCAAAAGTAATGTTTGGTAGAGATGAGGTAGAAGTACTAACATAGAAATAGAAATTGAGAAAGTTAACAAAATAAGAAAATAAAAAAAGTTATATTTAGCTCAAGAATAGACAACTTAGCTTTTCAAGTACTTGACTAGCGATGATCGGTTCTTCAACTTAACATGTGCCGAGGCAAATCTTATGTTCTTCGAGCTCCAATCTTCAAGCACATACCATTTTTAACAAATTAGAGTTTAATAAATTTTATATTTCTAATTAACAATCATCAAACTATATTTTGTTCACTGTCCCAATTTCTATTTCTAGGTCCGTACCTCTACCTCAACTCTAAATAATTTCATGATAGGGTTAGTAGCTAATCTTTAATTTTATTAAGTTGCATGGTGGAGTTACTTCAAAAGTAATGTTTGGTAGAGATGAGGTAGAAGTACTAACATAGAAATAGAAATTGAAAGTTAACATTTAGCTCAAGAATACTTCAACTTAACATGTGCCGAGGCAAATCTTATGTTCTTCGAGCTCCAATCTTCAAGCACATACCATTTTTAACAAATTAGAGTTTAATAAATTTTATATTTCTAATTAACAATCATCAAACTATATTTTGTTCACTGTCCCAATTTCTATTTCTAGGTCCGACTCTACCTCAACTCTAAATAATTTCATGATAGGGTTAGTAGCTAATCTTTAATTTTATTAAGTTGCATGGTGGAGTTACTTCAAAAGTAATGTTTGGTAGAGATGAGGTAGAAGTACTAACATAGATATAGAAATTGAGAAAGTTAACAAAATAAGAAAATAAAAAAAGTTATATTTAGCTCAAGAATAGACAACTTAGCTTTTCAAGTATCGATGATCAGTTCTTCAACTTAACATGTGCCGAGACAAATCTTATGTTCTTCGAGCTCCAATCTTCAAGCACATACCATTTTTAACAAATTAGAGTTTAATAAATTTTATATTTCTAATTAACAATCATCAAACTATATTTTGTTCACTCTCCCAATTTCTATTTCCTAGGTCCGTACCTCTACCTCAACTCTAAATAATTTCATGATAGGGTTAGTAGCTAATCTTTAATTTTATTAAGTTGCATGGTGGAGTTACTTCAAAAGTAATGTTTGGTAGAGATGAGGTAGAAATACTAACATAGAAATAGAAATTCAGAAAGTTAACAAAATAAGAAAATAAAAAAAGTTATATTTAGCTCAAGAATAGACAACTTAGCTTTTCAAGTATCGGCTTCTAACTGATGATCAGTTCGTCAACTTAACATGTGCCGAGGCAAATCTTATGTTCTTCGAGCTCCAATCTTCAAGCACATACCATTTTTAACAAATTAGAGTTTAATAAATTTTATATTTCTAATTAACAATCATCGAACTATATTTTCTTGGCTGTCTCAATTTCTATTTCCTAGGTCCGTACCTCTACCTCAACTTTAAATAATTTCATGACAGGGTTAGTAGCTAATCTTTAATTTTATTAAATTGCATGGTGGAGTTACTTCAAAAGTAATGTTTGGTAGAGATGAGGTAGGAGTACTGACATAGAAATAGAAATTGAGATATTAAACAAATTAAGAAAATTAAAAAAGTTATATTTACCTCAAGAATAAAGAACTTATCTTTTCAAGTATTAGCTTCTAACTGATCATAAGTTTTTCAAATTAACTTGTGCCGACGCAAACCTTATGTTCTTTGAGCTCCAACCTTCAAGCACATAACATTTTAATAAATTAGAATTTATAAAATTTTTATTTCTAATTAATAATCATCACACTATATTATAAAAATTCAATTCAAACATCAAATAAAATAAGTTATTCAAACAAAAATATTAAAAAAACCTAACATGACTTTTGGAGTGACTCCACCATGCAACTTAATAAAATTAAAAATTAGCTACAAACCCTATCATGAAATTATTTAGAGATGAGGTAGAGCTACTAACCTTAGAAATAGATATTGAGATAGTGAATATAATAAGGATATTAAAAAGTTATATTTAGCTAAATAATAAATAACTTAACTTTCCAAGTATCGGCTTCTAACTAATCATCAGTTCTTGAACTTAACTTGTGCCGACGTAAACCTCATGTTCTTCAAGCTCCAACCTTCAAGCGCATGCCATTTTTCAGAAATTAGAGTTTATAAATTTTCAATTTCTAATTGGCAAACAAAAGAAGAAAAATAACCGAACATGACTTTTGAAGGAACACTAGCATGCAACTTAACAAAATTAAAAATTAGCTACTAAGCCTATCATGGAATTATTTAAAGACGAGGTAGAGGTACTAATCTTAGAAATAGAAATTGAAAAAGTAAACAAAATAAGAAAATTAAAAAGTCATATTTATCTAAAGAATAAAGAACTTAACCTTTCAAGTATCAGCTTCTAACTGATCATAAGTTTTTCAACTTAACTTGTGCCGACGCAAACCTTATGTTCTTCGAGCTCCAACCTTCAAGTACATAACATTTTAATAAATTAGAGTTTATAAAATTTCTATTTCTAATTAACAATCATCACACTATATTATAAAAATTCAATTCAATCATCAAACAAAAGAAGTTATTCAAACAAAAATATTAAAAAAACCTAACATGACTTTTGTAGTGACTCCACCATGCAACTTAATAAAATTAAAAATTAGCTACTAATCCTATCATGAAATTATTTGGAGATGAGGTAGAGCTACTAACCTTAGAAGTAGAAATTGAGATAGTGAACATAATAAGGAAATTAAAAAGTTATATTTAGCTAAAGAATAAATAACTTAACTTTTCAAGTATCAGCTTCTAACTAATCATCAGTTCTTCAACTTAACTTGTGCCGACGTAAACCTCATGTTCTTCGAGCTCCAACCTTCAAGCGCAAGCCATTTTTCAGAAATTAGAGTTTATAAATTTTCAATTTCTAATTAGCAAACAAAAGAAGTAAAATAACCGAACATGACTTTTGAATGAACCCTAGCATGCAACTTAATAAAATTAAAAATTAGCTACTTAGCTTTTCAAGTATCGGCTTCTAACTGATGATCAGTTCATCATCTTAACATGTGTCGAGGCAAATCTTATGTTCTTCGAGCTCCAATCTTCAAGCACATACCACTTTTAACAAATTAGAGTTTAATAAATTTTATATTTCTAATTAACAATCATCAAACTATATTTTGTTCACTCTCCCAATTTCTATTTTCTAGGTCCGTACCTCTAACTCAACTCTAAATAATTTCATGATAGGGTTAGTAGCTAATCTTTAATTTTATTAAGTTGCATGGTGGAGTTACTTCAAAAGTAATGTTTGGTAGAGATGAGGTAGAAGTACTAACATAGAAATAGAAATTCAAAAAGTTAACATTTAGCTCAAGAATAGACAACTTAGCTTTTCAAGTATCGGCTTCTAATTGATGTTCAGTTCGTCAACTTAACATGTGCCGAGGCAAATCTTATGTTCTTCGAGCTCCAATCTTCAAGCACATACCATTTTTAACAAATTAGAGTTTAATAAATTTTATATTTCTAATTAACAATCATCAAACTATATTTTGTTCACTGTCCCAATTTCTATTTCCTAGGTCCGTACCTCTACCTCAACTCTAAATAATTTCATGACAGGGTTAGTAGCTAATCTTTAATTTTATTAAGTTGCATGGTGGAGTTACTTCAAAAGTAATGTTTGGTAGAGATGAGGTACAAATACTAACATAGAAATAGAAATTGAGAAAGTTAACAAAATAAGAAAATAAAAAAAGTTATATTTAGCTCAAGAATAAAGAACTTATCTTTTCAAGTATCAGCTTCTAACTGATCATAAGTTTTTCAACTTAACTTGTGCCGACGCAAACCTTATATTCTTCGAGCTCCAACCTTCAAGCACATAACATTTTAATAAATTAGAGTTTATAAAATTTCTATTTCTAATTAATAATCATCACACTATATCATAAAAATTCAATTCAAACATCAAAAAATATATGTGTAAAATACTACTCACAGTAAGACGCTCCAGAGCTAACCTCCATCCGTCGCACTTAATGACTCCGGGTTATCTAGTGACAAATATACAAATTAAAGTTTATAAATTTTCTATTTCTAATTAACAATCATCAAACTATATTGTGTTCACTGTCTCAATTTCTATTTCCTAGGTCCGTACCTCTACCTCAACTCTAAATAATTTCATGATAGGGTTAGTAGCTAATCTTTAATTTTATTAAGTTGCATGGTGGAGTTACTTCAAAAGTAATGTTTGGTAGAGATTAGGTAGAAGTACTAACATAGAAATAGAAATTGAGAAAGTTAACAAAATAAGAAAATGAAAAAAGTTATATTTAGCTCAAGAATAGACAACTTAGCTTTTCAAGTATCGGCTTCTAACTGATGATCAGTTCTTCAACTTAACATCTGCCGAGGCAAATCTTATGTTCTTCGAGCTCCAATCTTCAAGCACATACCATTTTTAACAAATTAGAGTTTAATAAATTTTATATTTCTAATTAACAATCATCAAACTATATTTTGTTCCCTCTCCCAATTTCTATTTCCTAGGTCCGTACCTCTACCTCAACTCTAAATAATTTCATGATAGGGTTAGTAGCTAATCTTTAATTTTATTAAGTTGCATGGTGGAGTTACTTCAAAAGTAATGTTTGGTAGAGATGAGGTAGAAGTACTAACATAGAAATAGAAATTGAGAAAGTTAACAAAATAAGAAAATAAAAAAAGTTATATTTAGCTCAAGAATAGACAACTTAGCTTTTCAAGTATCGGCTTCTAACTGATGATCAGTTCTTCAACTTAACATGTGCCGAGGCAAATCTTATGTTCTTCGAGCTCCAATCTTCAAGCACATACCATTTTTAACAAATTAGAGTTTAATAAATTTTATATTTCTAATTAACAATCACCGAACTAAATTTTGTTGGCTGTCTCAATTTCTATTTCCTAGGTCCGTACCTCTACCTCAACTCTAAATAATTTCATGACAGGGTTAGTAGCTAATCTTTAATTTTATTAAGTTGCATGGTGGAGTTACTTCAAAAGTAATGTTTGGTAGAGATGAGGTAGGAGTACTGACATAGAAATAGAAATTGAGATATTAAACAAATTAAAAAAATTAAAAAAGTTATATTTACCTCAAGAATAAAGAACTTATCTTTTCAAGTATCAGCTTCTAACTGATCATAAGTTTTTCAACTTAACTTGTGCCGACGCAAACCTTATGTTCTTCGATCTCCAACCTTTAAGCACATAACATTTTAATAAATTAGAGTTTATAAAATTTCTATTTCTAATTAATAATCATCACACTATATTATAAAAATTCAATTCAAACATCAAATAAAATAAGTTATTCAAAAAAAAATATTAAAAAAACCTAACATGACTTTTGGAGTGACTCCACCATGCAACTTAATAAAATTAAAAATTAGCTACTAACTCTATCATGAAATTATTTAGAGATGAGGTAGAGCTACTAACCTTAGAAATAGATATTGAGATAGTGAACATAATAAGGATATTAAAAAGTTATATTTAGCTAAATAATAAATAACTTAACTTTCCAAGTATCGGCTTCTAACTAATCATCAGTTCTTCAACTTAACTTGTGCCAACGTAAACCTCATGTTCTTCAAGCTCCAACCTTCAAGCGCATGCCATTTTACAGAAATTAGAGTTTATAAATTTTCAATTTCTAATTAGCAAACAAAAGAAGGAAAATAACCGAACATGACTTTTGAAGGAACCCTAGCATGCAACTTAATAAAATTAAAAATTAGCTACTTAGCTTTTCAAGTATCAGCTTCTAACTGATTATCAGTTCATCATCTTAACATGTGTCGAGGCAAATCTTATGTTTTTCGAGCTCCAATCTTCAACCACGTACCACTTTTAACAAATTAGAGTTTAATAAATTTTATATTTCTAATTAAACAATCATCGGACAATATTACAAACAATGCAATTCAAACATCAAACAAAAAAAGTAATTCAGACAAAAAAACTAAAATAACCCAACAAGAACTATGAAGTAACTCCGCCATGCAACTTAACAAAATTAAGTATTAGCTACTAACCCAATCAGTCTATTTGGATAGTGGCGGAATTTCTTTCTGACGGCTGATTGAGATCATAATAAAGATGCAAACACGGACAATCACATCAACATCAATAAACACCTAGCAATACTGATCAAAATAACAATAACAAATCACTTTAAGCCTAATATTACTTGTCAAGCATATGCGCCTATGTCCGATGATTACCCCATCGCCTACGAGGTTCTAACTCAATCTAGTTATGCAGTTAAAATCTAATTTTTCACATAATGCCTGCGGGCATATCATCTTAATCACTAAGTTTGGTCATTCTCATTCTTATTTAAACGCATGCATATTGCAAAGGAGAGAGCAGAAAAAGCATATACATACATATATGTGTAATATACTACTCACAGTAAGACGCTCCAGAGCTAACCTCCATCCGTCGCACTTAATGACTCCGGGTTATCTAGTCACAAATATACAAATTAAAGTTTATAAATTTTCTATTTCTAATTAACAATCATCAAACTATATTTTGTTCACTGTCTCAATTTCTATTTCCTAGGTCCGTACCTCTACCTCAACTCTAAATAATTTCATGATAGGGTTAGTAGCTAATCTTTAATTTTATTAAGTTGCATGATGGAGTTACTTCAAAAGTAATGTTTGGTAGAGATGAGGTAGAAGTACTAACATAGAAATAGAAATTGAGAAAGTTAACAAAATAAGAAAATAAAAAAAGTTATATTTAGCTCAAGAATAGACAACTTAGCTTTTCAAGTATCGGCTTCTAACTGATGATAAGTTCTTCAACTTAACATGTGCCGAGGCAAATCTTATGTTCTTCGAGCTCCAATCTTCAAGCACATACCATTTTTAACAAATTAGAGTTTAATAAATTTTATATTTCTAATTAACAATCATCAAACTATATTTTGTTCACTATCCCAATTTCTATTTCCTAGGTCCGTACCTCTACCTCAACTCTAAATAATTTCATGATAGGGTTAGTAGCTAATCTTTAATTTTATTAAGTTGCATGGTGGAGTTACTTCAAAAGTAATGTTTGGTAGAGATGAGATAGAAGTACTAACATAGAAATAGAAATTCAGAAAGTTAACAAAATAAAAAAATAAAAAAAGTTATATTTAGCTCAAGAATAGACAACTTAGCTTTTCAAGTATTGGCTTCTAACTGATGATCAGTTCGTCAACTTAACATGTGCTGAGGCAAATCTTATGTTTTTCGAGCTCCAATCTTCAAGCACATACCATTTTTAACAAATTAGAGTTTAATAAATTTTATATTTCTAATTAACAATCACCGAACTAAATTTTATTGGCTGTCTCAATTTCTATTTCCTAGGTCCGTACCTCTACCTCAACTCTAAATAATTTCATGACAGGGTTAGTAGCTAATCTTTAATTTTATTAAGTTGCATGGTGGAGTTACTTCAAAAGTAATGTTTGGTAGAGATGAGGTAGGAGTACTGACATAGAAATAGAAATTGAGATATTAAACAAATTAAGAAAATTAAAAAAGTTATATTTACCTCAAGAATAAAAAACTTATCTTTTCAAGTATCAGCTTCTAACTGATCATAAGTTTTTCAACTTAACTTGTGCCGACGCAAACCTTATGTTCTTCGATCTCCAACCTTCAAGCACATAACATTTTAATAAATTAGAGTTTATAAAATTTCTATTTCTAATTAATAATCATCACTATATTAAAAAAATTCAATTCAAACATCAAACAAAAGAAGTTATTCAAACAAAAATATTAAAAAAACCTAACATGAGTTTTGGAGTGACTCCACCATGCAACTTAATAAAATTAAAAATTATCTACTAACCCTATCATGAAATTATTTAGAGATGAGGTAGAGCTACTAACCTTAGAAGTAGAAATTGAGATAGTGAACATAATAAGGAAATTAAAAATTTATATTTAGCTAAAGAATAAATAACTTAACTTTTCAAGTATCAGCTTCTAACTAATCATCAGTTCTTCAACTTAACTTGTGCCGACGTAAACGTCATGTTCTTCGAGCTCCAACCTTCAAGCGCATGCCATTTCTCAGAAATTAGAGTTTATAAATTTTCAATTTCTAATTAGCAAACAAAAGAAGTAAAATAACCGAACATGACTTTTGAAGGAACCCTAGCATGCAACTTAATAAAATTAAAAATTAGCTACTTAGCTTTTCAAGTATCGGCTTCTAACTGATGATCAGTTCATCATCTTAACATGTGTCGAGACAAATCTTATGTTCTTCGAGCTCCAATCTTCAAGCACATACCACTTTTAACAAATTAGAGTTTAATAAATTTTATATTTCTAATTAAACAATCATCGGACAATATTACAAACAATGCAATTCAAACATCAAACAAAAAAAGTAATTCAGACAAAAAAACTAAAATAACCCAACAAGAACTATGAAGTAACTCCGCCATGCAACTTAACAAAATTAAGTATTAGCTACTAACCCAATCAGTCTATTTGGATAGTGGCGGCATTTCTTTCTGACGGCTGATTGAGATCATAATAAAGATGCAAACACGGACAATCACATCAACATCAATAAACACCTAGCAATACTGATCAAAATAACAATAACAAATCACTTTAAGCCTAATATCACTTGTCAAGCATATCCCCCTATGTCCGATGATTACCCGATCGCCTACAAGGTTCTAACTCAATCTAGTTATGCAGTTAAAATCTACTTTATCACATAATGCCTGCGGGCATATCATCTTAATCACTAAGTTTGGTCATTCTCATTCTCATTTAAACGCATGCATATTGCAAACGAGAGAGGAGAAAAAGCATATACATACATATATGTGTAATATACTACTCACAGTAAGACGCTCCAGAGCTAACCTCCATCTGTCGCACTTAATGACTCCGGGTTATCTAGTCACAAATATACAAATTAAAGTTTATAAATTTTCTATTTCTAATTAACAATCATCAAACTATATTTTGTTCACTGTCTCAATTTCTATTTCCTAGGTCCGTACCTCTACCTCAACTCTAAATAATTTCATGATAGGGTTAGTAGCTAATCTTTAATTTTATTAAGTTGCATGATGGAGTTACTTCAAAAGTAATGTTTGGTAGAGATGAGGTAGAAGTACTAACATAGAAATAGAAATTGAGAAAGTTAACAAAATAAGAAAATAAAAAAAGTTATATTTAGCTCAAGAATAGACAACTTAGCTTTTCAAGTATCGGCTTCTAACTGATGATCAGTTCTTCAACTTAACATGTGCCGAGGCAAATCTTATGTTCTTCGAGCTCCAATCTTCAAGCACATACCATTTTTAACAAATTAGAGTTTAATAAATTTTATATTTCTAATTAACAATCATCAAACTATATTTTGTTCACTGTCCCAATTTCTATTTCCTAGGTCCGTACCTCTACCTCAACTCTAAATAATTTCATGATAGGGTTAGTAGCTAATCTTTAATTTTATTAAGTTGCATGGTGGAGTTACTTCAAAAGTAATGTTTGGTAGAGATGAGGTAGGAGTACTGACATAGAAATAGAAATTGAGATATTAAACAAATTAAGAAAATTAAAAAAGCTATATTTACCTCAAGAATAAAGAACTTATCTTTTCAAGTATCAGCTTCTAACTGATCATAAGTTTTTCAACTTAACTTGTGCCGACGCAAACCTTATGTTCTTCGATCTCCAACCTTCAAGCACATAACATTTTAATAAATTAGAGTTTATAAAATTTCTATTTCTAATTAATAATCATCACTATATTAAAAAAATTCAATTCAAACATCAAACAAAAGAAGTTATTCAAACAAAAATATTAAAAAAACCTAACATGACTTTTGGAGTGACTCCACCATGCAACTTAATAAAATTAAAAATTAGCTACTAACTCTATCATGAAATTATTTAGAGATGAGGTAGAGCTACTAACCTTAGAAATAGAAATTGAGATAGTGAACATAATAAGGAAATTAAAAAGTTATATTTAGCTAAAGAATAAATAACTTAACTTTTCAAGTATCAGCTTCTAACTAATCATCAGTTCTTCAACTTAACTAGTGCCGATGTAAACCTCATGTTCTTCGAGCTCCAACCTTTTAAGCGCATGCCATTTTTCAGAAATTAGAGTTTATAAATTTTCAATTTCTAATTAGCAAACAAAAGAAGTAAAATAACCGAACATGACTTTTGAAGGAACACTAGCATGCAACTTAATAAAATTAAAAATTAGCTACTAAGCCTATCATGGAATTATTTAAAGACGAGGTAGAGGTACTAATCTTGGAAATAGATATTGAAATAGTAAACAAAATAAGAAAATTAAAAAGTCATATTTAGCTAAAGAATAAAGAACTTAATCTTTCAAGTATCAGCTTCTAACTGATCATAAGTTTTTCAACTTAACTTATGTCGACGCAAACCTTATGTTCTTCGAGCTCCAACCTTCAAGCACATAACATTTTAACAAATTAGAGTTTATAAAATTTCTATTTCTAATTAACAATCATTACACTATATTACAAAAATTCAATTAAAACATCAAACAAAGTTATTCAAACAAAAATATTAAATAAACCAAACATGACTTTTGAAGTGACTCCACCATGCAACTTAATAACATTAAAGATTAGCTACTAACCCTATCATGAAATTATTTAGAGATGAGGTAGAGCTACTAACCTTAGAAAAAGATATTAAGATAATGAACATAATAAGGAAATTGAAAAGTTATATTTAGCTAAAGAATAAATAACTTAACTTTTCAAGTATCAGCTTCTAACTAATCATCAGTTCTTCAACTTAACTTGTGCCGACGCAAACCTTATGTTCTTCGAGCTCCAACTTTCAAGCTCATGCCATTTTTCAAAAATTAGAGTTTATAGATTTTCTATTTCTAATTAGCAAACAAAAGAAGTAAAATAACCCAACATGACTTTTGAAGGAACACCACCATGCAACTTAATAAAATTAAAAATTAGCTATTAACCCTATCATGGAATTATTTAAAGACGAGGTAAAGGTACTAATCTTAGAAATAGATATTGAAATAGTAAACAAAATAAGAAAATCAAAAAGTCATATTTAACTAAAGAATAAAGAACTTAACCTTTCAAGTATCAGCGTCTAACTGATCATAAGGTTTTCAACTTAACTTGTGCCGACGTAAACCTTATGTTCTTCGAGCTCCAAACTTCAAGCATATAACATTTTAACAAATTAGAGTTTATAAATTTTCTATTTCTAATTAACGATCATCACACTATATTTTGTTCACTGTCTCAATTTCTATTTCCTAGGTTCGTACCTTTACCTCGTCTCTAAATAATTTCATGATAGGGTTAGTAGCTAATCTTTAATTTTATTAAGTTGCATGGTGGAGTTACTTCAAAAGTACTGTTTGGTAAAGATGAGGTAGAAGTACTGACAGAGAAATAGAAATTGAGATAATGAACAAATTAAGAAAATTAAATAAGTTATATTTGGCACAACAATAAAAAAACTTATCTTTTCAAGTATCAGCTTCTAACTGATGATCAGTTCTTCAACTTAATATGTGCCGAGGCAAATCTTATGTTCTTCGAGCTCCAATCTTCAAGCACATACCATTTTTAACAAATTAGAGTTTAAAAATTTTATATTTCTAATTAACAATCTTCATACTATATTGCAAACGATTGAATTCACGAATCAAACAAAAGTAGTAAAATAACCCAACATGACTTTTAAAGGAACTCCACCATGCAACTTAATAAAATTAAAAATCAGCTGCTAACCCTATCATGGAATTATTTAAAGACGAGATAGATGTACTAACCTTAAAAATAGAAGTTGAGATAGTAAACAAAATAAGGAAATTAAAAAGTTATACTTAGCTCAAGAATAAAGAACTTAACCTTTCAAGTATTAGCTTCTAACTAATAATCAGTTTTCGAAACAGCGACGCAAACCTTATGTTCTTCGAGGTCCAACCTTCAAGCACAAACCATTTTTAATAAATTAGAGTTTATAAATTTTCTATTTAAAATTAACAACCATCAAACTATATTACAAACAATTCAATCCAAACATACAATAAAAAAAGTCATTCAAACAAAAGAATTAAAACAACCCAACAAGAATATTGAAGTAACTCTGCCATGCAACTTAATAAAAATAAATATTAGCTACTAACCCAATCAGTCTATTTGGATAGTGGCGCCATTTCTTTCTAACCACTGATATGCAAACACAGACAATCACATCAACATCAACAAACACGAAGCAACACTAATCAAAATAACAATAACAAAGCACTTGTAGCCAAATATTACTTGTCAAGCATAGGTGCCTATGTCCGATGATTACCCCATCACCTACCAGGTTCTAACTCAACCTAGTTATGCAGTTAAAATCTACTTTTTCACATAATGCATCGCATATCATCTTAATGACTAAGTTTGGTCATTCTCATTCGCATTTAAACGCATGCATATTGCAAAGGACAGAGGAGAAAAAGCATATACATACATATATGTATAATACACTACTCACAGTAAGACGCTCCAGAGCTAACCTCTATCCGTCGCACTTAATGACTCCGGGTTATCTAGTCACAAATATACAAATTAGAGTTTATAAATTTTCTATTTCTAATTAACAATCATCAAACTATATTTTGTTCACTGTCTCAATTTCTATTTCTTAGGTCCGTACCTCTACCTCAACTCTAAATAATTTCATGATAGGGTTAGTAGCTAATCTTTAATTTTATTAAGTTGCATGATGGAGTTACTTCAAAAGTAATGTTTGGTAGAGATGAGGTAGAAGTACTAACATAGAAATAGAAATTGAGAAAGTTAACAAAATAAGAAAATAAAAAAGTTATATTTAGCTCAAGAATAGACAACTTAGCTTTTCAAGTATCAGCTTCTAACTGATGATCAGTTCTTCAACTTAACATGTGCCGAGTTAAACCTTATGTTCTTCGAGCTCCAATCTTCAAGCACATACCATTTTTAACAAATTAGAGTTTAATAAATTTTATATTTCTAATTAACATTCATCAAACTATATTTTGTTCACTGTCTCAATTTCTATTTCCTAGGTCTGTACCCCTACCTCAACTCTAAATAATTTCATGATAGGGTTAGTAGCTAATCTTTAATTTTATTAAGTTGCATGGTGGAGTTACTTCAAAAGTAATGTTTGGTAGAGATTAGGTAGAAGTACTGACATAGAAATAGAAATTGAGATAGTTAACAAAATAAGAAAAAAAAAAGTTATATTTAGCTGAAGAATAGACAACTTAGCTTTTCAAGTATCAGCTTCTAACTAATGATCAGTTCATCAACTTAACATGTGCCGAGGCAAATCTTATGTTCTTCGAGCTCCAATCTCCAAACACATACCATTTTTAACAAATTAGAGTTTAATAAATTTTATATTTCTAATTAACAATCATCAAACTATATTTTGTTCACTGTCTCAATTTCTATTTCCTAGGTCCGTACCCCTACCTCAACTCTAAATAATTTCATGATAGGGTTAGTAGCTAATCTTTAATTTTATTAAGTTACATGGTGGAGTTACTTCAAAAGTAATGTTTGGTAGAGATTAGGTAGAAGTACTGACATAGAAATAGAAATTGAGATAGTTAACAAAATAAGAAAAAAAAAGTTATATTTAGCTGAAGAATAGACAACTTAGCTTTTCAAGTATCAGCTTCTAACTGATGATCAGTTCATCAACTTTACATGTGTCGAGGCAAATCTTATGTTCTTCGAGCTCCAATCTTCAAGCACATACCACTTTTAACAAATTAGAGTTTAGTAAATTTTATATTTCTAATTAAACAATCATCAGACAATATTAAAAACAATGCAATTCAAACATCAAACAAAAAAAGTAATTCAGACAAAAAAACTAAAATAACCCAACAAGAACTATGAAGTAACTCTGCCATGCAACTTAACAAAATTAAGTATTAGCTACTAACCCAATCAGTCTATTTGGATAGTGGCGGCATTTCTTTCTGACGGCTGATTGAGATTATAATAAAGATGCAAACACAGACAATCACATCAACATCAATAAACACCTAGCAATACTGATCAAAATAACAATAACAAAGCACTTTAAGCCTAATATCAATTGTCAAGCATATGCGCCTATGTCCGATGATTACCCCATCGCCTACGAGGTTCTAACTCAATCTAGTTATGCAGTTAAAATCTACTTTTTCACATAATGTGTGCGGGCATATCATCTTAATCACTAAGTTTGGTCATTCTCATTCGCATTTAAACGCATGCATATTGCAAAGGAGAGAGGAGAAAAAGCATATACATACATATATGTGTAATATACTACTCACAGTAAGACGCTCCAGAGCTAACCTCCATCCGTCGCACTTAATGACTCCGGGTTCTCTAGTCACAAATATACAAATTAGAGTTTATAAATTTTCTATTTCTAATTAATAATCATCAAACTATATTTTGTTCACTGTCTCAATTTCTATTTCCTAAGTCCGTACCTCTACCTCAACTCTAAATAATTTCATGATAGGGTTAGTAGCTAATCTTTAATTTTATTAAGCTGCATGGTGGAGTTACTTCAAAAGTAATGTTTGGTAGAGATGAGGTTGAAGTATTAACATAGAAATAGAAATTGAGAAAGTTAACAAAATAAGAAAATAAAAAAGTTATATTTAGCTCAAGAATAGACAACTTAGCTTTTCAAGTATCGGCTTCTAACTGATGATCAGTTCTTCAACTTAACATGTGCCGAGGCAAATCTTATGTTCTTCGAGCTCCAATCTTCAAGCACATACCATTTTTAACAAATTAGAGTTTAATAAATTTTATATTTCTAATTAACAATTATCGAACTATATTTTGTTGGCTGTCTCAATTTCTATTTCCTAGGTCCGTACCTCTACCTCAACTCTAAATAATTTCATGATAGGGTTAGTAGCTAATCTTTAATTTTATTAAGTTGCATGGTGGAGTTACTTCAAAAGTAATGTTTGGTAGAGATGAGGTAGGAGTACTGACATAGAAATAGAAATTGAGATATTAAACAAATTAAGAAAATTAAAAAAGTTATATTTAGCTCAAGAATAAAGAACTTATCTTTTCAAGTATCAGCTTCTAACTAATCATCAGTTCTTCAACTTAACTTGTGCCGAGTTAAACCTTATGTTCTTCGAGCTCCAATCTTCAAGCACATACCATTTTTAACAAATTAGAGTTTAATAAATTTTATATTTTTAATTAACAATTATCAAACTATATTTTGTTCACTGTCTCAATTTCTATTTCTTAGGTCCGTACCTCTACCTCAACTCTAAATAATTTCATGATAGGGTTAGTAGCTAATCTTTAATTTTATTAAGTTGCATGGTGGAGTTACTTCAAAAGTAATGTTTGGCAGAGATTAGGTAGAAGTACTAACACAGAAATAGAAATTGAGATAGTTAACAAAATAAGAAAAAAAAAAGTTATATTTAGCTGAAGAATAGACAACTTAGCTTTTCAAGTATCAGCTTCTAACTGATGATCAGTTCTTCAACTTAACATGTGCCGAGGCAAATCTTATGTTCTTCGAGCTACAATCTTCAAGCACATACCATTTTTAACAAATTAGAGTTTATAAATTTTATATTTCTAATTAACAATCATCATACTATATTGCAAACGATTCAATTCAAGAATCAAACAAAAGAAGTAAAATAACCCAACATGACTTTTGAAGGAACTCCACCATGCAACTTAATAAAATTCAAAATTAGCTACTAACCCTATCATGGAATTATTTAAAGACAAGGTAGATGTACTAACCTTAGAAATAGAAGTTGAGATAGTAAACAAAATAAGAAAATTAAAAAGTTATATTTAGCTCAAGAACAAAAAACCATATGCAAGAACATGTACACGCTATATAGAAATTGATATAGTGTGTACCATATGCCATACCCTGCACGGTAGCAAGGTATAGAACAGCCAATTGTCTATCACTTATGTCAAGGGTCATGCCGCAAATAATTCCCTTTGTTTTTGGAGCTGCAGCCGGAGACCTATAGCATGAAGAAGTTAACAGCTCAAAAATCTATAACAAAACTTAGGCACTGTAACCTGAAAAGGCCTTTCATCACTAATCATATACCTATTTCCATGGAAGTTGGGAAGAACATGTACATCTTGTGTTAAAGCATCAAGGAATGGAGCCTTTATGTCATCGATTATAGTCCTCAATTTATTGTTCAGTAGTTCAAATAGCGATATGTCTGGAAGACAAGGAAAAGTGGTACAGGATCAACCATAGTTATTACAGGCGGGGGCTCAAGGGTGTGCCTGAGCGACGTGAAGTGCAACAGTGAAGAAAATAAAGAATTAAAGTTCTGAAAGAAATTAAAACTTACACACACATGTACATATTGATACAATCAACAATCTCTTATTCGTAACAAACGTTTGACAAAAACCGAGTAAATAAAAACTTAATGCTAGACACATGGCATAATTAACAATTTAACTTGGCACAAAGATAATGGTAGCATCAATAATTTAACATGGCATAACTAAAAGTCAACATGAAAAAAGAAAAGTTATTTTGCTGCTTGTAAATGTAGGATGTGAGGTTTCCAAAAAAGTAGAGAGAAGAGGAAAGAAAAAAAAAGAGGTTGTGAGAGCCAAAGGACAGAGAACTGAGGGGCAGCAGAGACAGAATCAAAAGGTCAAGGACATCATTTTATGGATTGAGCTAGTGAAAGAGTTTAACAAACGAAAAGCAAGAAAGGAAGGAGGAGCTGTTTGGGTTTAGAAAAAATAAAGGTAAAAATGGAGTGAAGAATAGAGAAGGTAGAGTCAAAAAAAAAACATAAAAGAAAGATGACGACAGAGAGATAGAGGAGAAACCTGGTATTGTGATGTAGAATAATTCTGGCAGCAACGTCTTACCCCCCTTCTGATCAAAAGCAACATGAATTTTTTTCTTTATTATAGTTGGTTTATTTTAATTTGGTATGCATGATCTTCATAAGTTCACTTGCATATTGAGATTAATGCTGGAGATTGTATAAATATGGAAATAGTTAAAGAAAAGGGAAAAAAAACAAATTTAAACTAAAAAGCTTGTGCCTGTATCTCCCACCTTTTAGTGTTTGAGACGTTAGGGCCTGTGCCTCGTGCACCTTTAACAACTATGGGATCAATTAAGCCACATTATTACGTAAAAAAGCATTAAATATAATTTAGTTAAAATAAATATGCTGGAAACTGATATCCTACTCTGAGAAGCAGCACAATTTGCAAGGCGGGGAGAAGCAACATGGTTTTCCATGATGTAATCTAATAATGCACCAGTAGCACTCTGCCCACCCTCTGTAAACCAGTACTCAGGGATCATTGTTGCAGGAATTGCAAAAAAAAGCCTTGAGATTAAGTTCAGCAATATATTACTGTGGACAGATAAATGCTGACTTTTTATTAAAGTACGATAATATGTATGCATGTCTGCACATCCATGTCTTAAAAATCATTTCAAACATTCACAATACTCCAAAATGATAGCACATGACATTATAATAATTTCGGAGAGAGGACATTGATATTAGAAATTCTAGATGTTACCTGACCAAAAAGGTTCCCAAACCCCATAAATGAACAGCTTGCTCTGTGATACAGCCATATGACAAGTAGAAGTACCACAGACTAAAGCCATACGATGACATATTGTTTTGTTATCATGCTCTGTAAAGACAAAATTTATAAGAAAGTGAGGAAGTATCTTTTTTTTTTACTAGTAAAGGCAGTGTTGAGTAGAAAAGCAAATTAATGTAGTTTAAGGCTATGCAGAGGTGGTTTATTAATGTAATCAAACCTTCAACCAAATGACTAGACCCAGGCAGTGCTAAAGTATGGCATAAGAAATAAAATGCAAGTGAAAATTCATTTAGGCAGTTTCTGCAACTTCTTCTCTATAATACATAGACCACCAAAACTTTAAAGTAAAGTTTGCCATGGGTTGCCCAATTCTACCATCAACTTCAAGCCCTGATCTTAAGCAAGGGCCTTTAGATTTATTTATTCACAACTGATCTATAAAATTCTGTAGCATAATTGAGGTCAATGTCATTGAAGTAATACTTCCTTCAAAGTCCTTTTGTCTATTTTTCTCATTTTTTTTTCTTAGAGAAGTGGAAGAAGGTGGAAGGAATGGGACGAACCGAGAGAAAACAATGACTAATAGGAATTCCAGCAAAGACAGAACAAGAAAAGCTGCATTATGTTTTGCACTCACTGAAAACCTCTCCCCAAATCATTTATTGTTTTGTACCTAGTTATATGTCATAAAAGTTATGAATTAAACTGAAGATTTAGAAACAAGAGCTCATGCATCCCTGACCGGCCGCATTCAGGGCCATCATGGCCTCATTGAGACCAGCATATTTTGCGGCAACAGCACCGAGAATAACAGTACCTAATACTCGTGGTAGTACAATAGGGCAACCTGCACCAGTCATGAACAAGTAAGCATTAAGTTTGTTAACATGCACACAACACTGAGAAAATAATAGAAAAACTATTATTCTCAAAAGTAGTCAGAGCAAGCTATCATAGTCTTACAATATTGAATTTAGTGCATGTTTCTTTAATTGTATACATGTTCTAAAAGACAAATTTATTGCAATCCCAACCTGCACGGTTCTCCTAACTCTGTAACTCATTATGAACTTGGTATCAAGAAAATAAAATTCAAAGAATCACGAGATTTAATGTTTTGCTCCAATTTTTATAATTTCAACACCCAAAGGGTATTTCTGTAATTTCTAGCTTTGCAAGGAGAATTTATGTAATTCCCAGTTTTGCTGGAACAATAGTTAAAATTTATTTTAAAAGTCTTTATTTTATTTTAAGTGCGAATTAAAAGTTTAACTTAATTTAGTAGTGGTAGGATTAGTTTAGTTTATACATATCTACGCTTGTAACAATTACTATTGAGAGTTTTCCAAGTTTATTAACAAATGTTTGTTGCAAATTGTTGGTCTAGAATTGTGTGTTTTAATTTTCTTTAGGTATGACTCCTAAACCTTCTAAATCTTGACTCTTTAGAAATTTTCTTGTCTTTTCTTTTCTATTCCTCTATTTCGTATCGGAATTTCTGCTAAATCAGAAATGAAATTCAATCTTAACCTTTACTTTTCAAGAAATCAACATGGAACAGGTTTCCTAAATCCGTCCTACATCAAAACCTTATTGGTATGAACTATTCAAGGTTCAATTTGAGGTTTCATAAATTATTCAAGCCACCAATTCAAGATTGAAAGACTTTCCTAACAACGTATGTTCACAATAATTAATAACTAGTCAACATTGAGACTTCACCATACATTATATCAAACTGGGAAAAGAATAATGAGAAGAAATTGCAGTGGCAGAAATGAAACTTTACAAAGGCTACCCATTGATCAAAAGAATGCATTATAATTTTAAAATCAGTGGGAAAAATTTTAAGATGTGAACAGTATAAAGAGATTATGAAGATAAGTACCAATAATATCTGCATGTTCTTGAACAAACACAGTCTCTTGAAAGGCCACAGCACGCAAGCAGCATGTCACCTGCAAGGGAAGAAGATATACAAGAAAGAACAGGAAGTGATAAAACAAATTACATCTGGAGGTATAGCCATCATTCCGCTGACTAAGAAACACATAGCTGAAAATATAAACAACTACATTATAAAGCAATCTCATGATAACACAAATCAACTGAAAGTATGAGATGCAGTTATATATTTAAACATAATATAAAACATATCATTACAGAAAAATAAATGCATGAAGATTAAAAGCAATGCTTCTTAATTTGTGACCATGAGCATTCCAATGCTCCACAATATGGTGTGTACCGTATGCAATAACCTGCATGGCAGCAAGGTATGAAAGAGCCAATTGTCTATCACTAATGTAAAGGGTTCATGCTTCAAATAATTCCCTTTGCCTTTCGATATGCAAAAGGAGACCTGTAGCATATAGAATTTAAAGCCTCAATGATTAATATAAAAAAATTGGGCACTATAACCTGAAAAGGCCTTACCTTCACTAATCGTTTACCTGTTTCCATGAAAGAATCTATAAGTGACACAACCTAGAAATCAGTCTTAACATAAGAAGTTCTAAAAAACACTTTCATCTATGTTGATGGCAAGTTTTAAATAAAGTATCGTGAAATTGATATCAAAACCAGTGTAATAATAAAAGATCTAATCAGATTATATCAGACTGAATCAGGCACCATTTTCAACTTAAACTAAGGGCTTAAATCCCATAAATTCTTGTATCGAAGCCTGTCAAATATTCATTGAATTAAGGGGTAATTGCAATTTTCCAAACTAGAAAGCAATCCAAGAAACAAGGAAGATCCTTAATCTAGTTTAGAAAATTCTCTCCGGGTAGTCCCTAGAAAAATAGCCACAAGTCAAGATCCGACCAATTGGATCAAAGTGCCATTTTATACCCATAAACTACACAGATGGGAAACAAAATACCCAAAAATCAACCATTCATTTGTAGAAGAATTTGGCATATTAATTTTCAAATTTGACTGTCAAGAAAAAACTTAGTACAGAATTCGGGGCATAAGCAAACAAATATTAAAATCAACCTTTAATTGCAAAACCAAAGCTCCCACCAGCAATGTATCAACAAATATATCACATACTAATCACATGGCATAAAAAAAATTGATTTTCTCAAGCAATTAATCATCTAAAACTACTATTTGCACATAATCAACAAACTGTCATCTACGACAGATTTCTGAGGCTCTACTCAAAATTGTCTCAAGAAATTCTAGGAAGCATTACCGGTACCATCTTTTCCACATCACAAGGACATTAAGTCTAGTTTCATTTCTAATTGGTCTTGCGCCATTTGAAAAAGTGAACAAGGAGGACTAAATAAAACATTGCAGATACGTCAATCTGTCAGGTCATATTGACTATGAAAATCTAATACTCAATTTTACTTCCAAAACAGCAGAATTAGGCCTTCCACAAAATAAATAGTTTTAGAGGACGGACCAAAGTTTCTATAGGTTCAAATTTTGCCTCATTTGGAGTTGTGGAACTCTAGATAATGCTCAAACAAGTGGACTGTCACACAAGGGACAGAATCCCGAAATTCCAATCAAATTCACACTTCGAAGGACCAACCTAAAGTTCACATAATTTGGCATAGCACCAATCTAACATCTCATGCCACAATACAAAAATTAAGCCATAAACACAAAATCAAACACAGCACACAATCAATAATCATCATCTAAAGTAACCCAAAGCCCTTACTCACTTCATGCAAATAAATAAAATTAAAGAATAGTTACTAACCTAATTACGGAGATAGTAACAAAATAAGAAAATTAAGAAGTTATAATTAGCCCAAGAATCATTATCAAACAATGTAACTCTTAGAGTTGAAAGCTTCAAACTCATCATCAGTTCTCCAATTTAAACTCTAAATAGCCTTCGACATCGCTTGTGCCAATTCAAGCATGGACCAAATCTTACAAGCATCAATTTCCAATCCAATCATAATATCACATGCCCAAAATTACTAAACCCAACTCAAGCCAACAAGAAATTATAGCGAGAAAAGAAAATTAGGACATAAATAGTTACTTGAGATGTTAAATTTAAAAACAAAAGGAGATATTAACTAAAACTAAATTGGTATGTTCTAACTTACTCATGCAAGAGGCCATGCATCTCTATAATATCTACTATCGATGCCATATTTTCACTTTAATCCTCCTATTAAATGAAAACTAAACTTTATTCTAAATAAATATCTAATAAATTTTAGTATAGTTTTTCATTTTCTCTTTGTTTTAAACTCGCATCATTGTGTCTGAGACTGACAACCAATATGTTACTCGATGTATTTGACATGTGAATTGTATGATGCATGAATGAACATGTGCAACTCAAAACATATGCGGACTACTGAAAGACCATCGGACACAAGGCTCAAGTTCAAAACTTATAGAAAATGACAACGCTATTTCGAAAACATTTTTAATTATTTTTTCAATGCTTAAAATATTTTTAAAGCTATATAGAAACATCTTTATATATAGGTTCATTTCAAACTCTAATGGACCATGATTCCCTGAATATCGGACTTTTGAACCCTCTAGTCATCCATCAAGAACCTCTTGGCACCTAGAGGTCCCTACTTTCCCTATCCAATTAGCATCAAAATAATATAAGCACAAATAATCACATCAATATTGTTAAACAGCAATCAACAATAGTCGGGGTAACAAAGCACTTATAGACTAATATTATCCCTCAAGATTGCACCCTCAATACAGATGGTCTGATGAGTGCCCCATCGTCTAAGAGATTCAACTCAATCCCGCTAAGCAATTAAAATCAATTTTTCACACAATGCATGCACACATATCATATTGATCACTTAGTTGCATCAATCTCATTCGCATTTAAAGGCATGCTTAATGCAAATGGGAGGGGATAACGCATATACATACATATGTGTATAGTATACTACTCACAGTATGACACTCCATAAATAAGCTCCATGCACCACGCTTGGCGACTTCAGGTTATCTAATCACAAATAGACAAATTAGGGTTATCTATTGCCCATCCCCACACAATAAACACAACAATCATCATCATACTATATCGCAACCAATTCAATTCAATCATCAAACTAGAAATCAATTCAAAGAAATAAGGAAGATCTCTAATTCTAGTTTACAAAAATCTATTAGGCAGTCCTTAGAAAAAATAGCCATAAGTCAACCATTGGATCAAAGTGCCATTTTAACTAATCAAATTTTTTATTTTATTCAACCCTATAGGAATATAATATAAATATAATTCGAATTGATTCTTTTTTTATTATTATTAAAAAAAAAGAATCAAAGAGTTTGTCATTTTTGTTTTATCAATAGATAGAATGTAAAGACAAGTCAAGTAAGGGTTTATTATTTTTTGTCTAGAAATGTCCAAATTTTTATGCCTAACACCCCATATATGCTTAATTTATTTAAAACACTTAAATAAAAAGTAGAACTACAATTAAATTCCAATTATTTAATCATTTTCTCATAAAAAATGTTTAAAAAAACAACTATCATCAAAATAATCCTAACATAACACCACAAAACTACTAAACGATAAAATTTAAATTACTATAAAGTTTTCCTATAAGTACCCATAGACCCATCGGACCAGCATTGATATTGAGGTCCAGGACATCCAGATTTCATTGGTGTTACAATCTTCCAGCCTTATAAAAGTTCGTCCTCGGAAATTCTAAGATAAAGTAGCACTTTCTAGGTTCTAACTGAGCACGAACGAGCTACACATAAAGAGTAAGCTCAAGAGCAAGTTATCATAGTCTTACGGTACTGAATTTAGTGCATTTTTTGTTAAAATACATGTTTTAAAAGACAAATTCTTTTTCACAACAAATCCGCACAGTTCTCCTAAATCTGAAACTCACTACCTACCTGATGCATGAGAAGGAAAATATCAAGAAAAGGGGAAATCGTACCTCTCAGTCAGATGGCT
Source organism: Ricinus communis (assembly GCF_019578655.1). Classification (NCBI taxonomy): domain Eukaryota; kingdom Viridiplantae; phylum Streptophyta; class Magnoliopsida; order Malpighiales; family Euphorbiaceae; genus Ricinus; species Ricinus communis. The sequence goes on from NC_063260.1 coordinate 19,119,881, forward strand.
AGACTATTCAAATTTAGCCGCAAATGGTCTGAATGAATCATACTCAGCACTCCAGCTTTCTTTTCCTTCTCACATCTGGAATGGAATCATGCAGCTAAGTGAAAATTGATAAACCAGTCATAAAATTTTATTGTGTCCCCAAAGTCATGAATATTTACAACCTCATCTACTCGTCTACTCATTCAAAATTTCCATCTGAATCAGAGTAAAAAAGGAGAAATCATCACAGCCATGACAAGAATGCATTAAAAAAATATGATTCCTAAACTGCATCATTGTGTAGCAATAATATTTAACTACGCTGGCAAGTGTCAACTCTTCATATAAAAATTCATTGCTTACTTCCATATGTTCCTCGAGTAAAACAGAGAGAAGGAAAGTAATTTCTAAGTAGAATAAAAAGAATGAAAGCCCAAAGGTTCATCCCTCGGAGTAAAGGATCACTCATGCTTACTTGTTGTAAAATGTCAAAGTTATTACAGAAGACTCTGACATAAACAATATGATAAAAATTATAAAAATAAAACATGCAGTTTTTCTATCAATAAATGACCAAGATAACAGTAGAAACTTCTATTAGTCACACGAGGACATAGCTTTCTACGAATGAAAGCACAATAAAAAGCTAAATATTTGTTGTGCTGGATTTATGTATTCCGTGAAACGTGTAATATGATCTGCACTGTAAATTTGACAAGAAGATTAATTTACTGGTATTTGTTTTGCTTTTATAATATAACTACATCTCCCAAAGGACATATAGATAACCGAGAAGCAACCAATGATATGGAAGAAAAGAACAATTGGCAAGAAAGCATTCATGCAAGTTGCATGTTTGAATCTTACTGGCATACATGGAAAAATTACGAGGGGTAGTAGCCTTACAACCAGTGAAAATTAAGCTACTCTCTCCTAGTTTGTATCGCAGAGCATTTCAGACGAAAGTTCAAGATATAATACGAGTAGAATCATGAAAGTATTGATATCAAGAATCAAATAAGTCATTGTTTTAAGCAACTATTAAAAACAAAGAGATCTGACTGTTGCTTAATATAATTATTATATCAACATATTTAGTTACATTATGTACAATTTTCATCCAACATCCAAATTCCAGTAAAATCTCATCCTAGCAAACCTATTAGCATAAAAATGCACAAGTCTCATGCGTTGGCAGGAAAATATATGGTTTCTGTTTTTTTGTATTGTGATAAACATTAAATTTAAGCAGTTGCCATTTATAATTGCTACCATCTTAATATCGTTTCAGAAATTCAAACATGTGCAAGTTCAGTATCAGAACTTTAATTAGAGAGACAAAGAAGAAATAATGTTAAAATCACACATTGATTTCATAGAAACAAAACGTGCAAAAAATACTATTTACTAACTTTTACATTTCAAGCATCACAAATTTTATTTATTTAACGACAAAAGCAGGCAACAAGCAATTGATATAATATTTCAACAACTTATGAGGAAAATGAAACTATAATACTTATCATTTTAAAAATATATATGCACGCATATATTCAAACACAATGGCAAATAAAAATCAGTTAAAACATAAATAAAAAAATAAAAGTCCGACCTGAAACCTCGTCTTCCTTTTCTAATATTTGATTAAATAAATGCGACGCTTCCTCTAGAAAAGAAACTAGAAATCTGAAATATTAAATCTAAAATTTAAAGAAAATCAAACAAATTTTAATGCAATTGAATTCACAGACTAATAATAAAAGATAATTTTTGGTCTCGCCATATGTATGTGTTGTGTGATTAAATAGCACTTCTTTTTTATGCCGAGATCGCCACATAGTTTTGACTGTGGAAGTAAATATATTTAGTTTGAAAACAAAGAAAGAAAACTAAATATTAAAATTTAAATTATGATTCTTACTACCAAGGAAAATGGTACCATAAGAAGGAATTAGGGATGCAAGAAAGCGATTAGAATCGTCATTGTTAAATTAGAAACGACGCCGTTGGAGTGCATTAGCATGTTGTATTTGCCTCTACCAGCTTCATCAGCTTATCATATTGCCTTTTGAACAATTCTTTTTTCAATTTATTTTTTCATGAAATTGAAGCAACTAGTAGTACTGGTTAAGAAAGGGAGAACAAGGTAGTCTCCTGTTTTCTTGTCAAGAATAATACATGAAAAACTCCAGCACTTGGAAAAGTAAAATAAAAGAGAAAATATCTTTTTATCTTGCCAACAGAGAGTCAAAATAGTAGAACAGCAAAAGCTATCAAAACTTCAATAAAACAACAAAATAACGAAAACCCATTAAAGAAAAGGCACTAAAAACTATCAAACGACATGCTACTTTTTGGGATATTGCTCAATATTTACAAGTCAAGAGTTGTTTTTTCTTCTCTTGTTTCTAGTACTGCTACAGTATGCAACAGGTTTGTGTTAATTATGTAGAGAGAAAATGTTAAAAATATATATTTATCTTGAACAGTTCTCATTAATTTCCCATTTCTGAAATAAATTATTGTTTTCTTCTTCTCTTGAGACCAATCATTATTTAGCGGCTATGTAGCTTTCACTAATAAAGAATGAAGATTAGCATCCTTATATGCTTACTGAAAATACAAAATATAGTAATCCAGGAAAAGTATAATTCCTACTCCTGTAAAATATTTTCATACTGACCAAATGAACTTTTACCCAAGTGTATGTAGCAGTACTATTAAAGAGTATAGGAAACAGAAACACAGAAGCAAAAATTACAAGAACTGAGTATTATCATAAGCAACCTGCTATGGTTTATGAAGTCCCCGAACCAACTTCTGCAAATTAGAACAAACAAAATGGTATCAGCATGAATTTCTCACCTTAAGTTTCTTATAAAAGCATTAAACATCTCTAGTATCAAGGAATCAAGTTGAAAGGTCCACCATGATAACCCATAACTTTATCCTTGCAAATGTTTCGAGTATGGAAACTCTTCTTTTGTACGAGGGCTTGAAATATCATATATATTATCAAATGCTACTACAATCAACTTAAATATTTCCTATGAGGCAATCAAGTTATAAAGAAAATCACTTACAGTTGTGCCAAATAAAAATCTCTAGCATGGAGAATATTTTGAAAAAGTTGAGATATATCATGGTGTTTTGAATTGAATACCTTCATTTGTTCATCACCACACGGAGCATCTGGTGCTGTACTTCTCATAATCTCACAAATACATGATGCAATAGAAACTTTAACATCCACATTTAAATTATTCAAAAGACCGCAATGCCTTCTGCACATAATCGGGTGGTGACTGATAAATACTTCTTGAGTTTCTAAATTTATAAAAAAGAAAAAAAAAATGAGACAAAAATGTATTCACATCTCTAATCAAAAGGGTAATAAACAAAGATCAAAAGCTTGACTCCAGTATGAAGATAAGAGTAAGAATATATACAAAATAATGAATTAAAGGATTGAGTTTACAATTACACCAAGCAAAAGTAGAAGTTGATAAACAGAAGATGGATCTGGACGTGAAAGAAGTGCATTTCCAGCTGCTTCAACATTGTCTGCAAGCTCTTCCTCCTTTTTTACCTCCATTGTCATCCCCCTCAATTTCTAATCAATACCCTAAACCCTTATTATCAAGCAACAACTTATTCTTTTCTTGCTCAATAAATAAACTAAAAGAAGTCCATATTCCACATTGAGTTTAAAAGCTTCCAAAATATCTCTTTCTCTCTTTCAGTGCACAATCAATTTTCTAGGAAGCCAAACAAACAGACATATAAATACCCACATATAGAAACTCAATTTTCTAATTTATAAAAAAAAATCTAAGAGAAAAATTAGAGAAAGATTTAAGGATATAATTAAGTATACCAGTAATTTCCTTCAAAAAAAATTAAAAGGATGCTCGGATCCCGCCTGGTATAATTAAAAGAGTTAAATAACATCATTGAAATCCGTAAAAGGGTATTATTGTTCCCCAGGCCTTACTAACCTAAGTACTTAACGTGTACTCGCGATAGATCGTATCTGAGATAAGACACGTACAATGTCGAAATACAGCAGCAGCAGCAGTAGCAGAGCAGTCAAAAGAAGAAGCAGTCTATTCGGTTCCTGTGTACTCATAAATGCAGTACAGAACTTCACAAGCACATATTCAACTCAACTTTGTCTTGTTACGTTCCCAATACAGGTCCCGTCGGGTTCAACTCGTAGTCCAAACTAGGCCTACCGTTTGGGAGCTGGGATTACTGCCTTGTGAATACCTTCATTTGTTCATCACCACACGGAGCATCTGGTGCTGTACTTCTCATAATCTCACAAATACATGATGCAACAGAAACTTTAACATCCACATTTAAATTATTCAAAAGAACGCAATGCCTTCTGCACATAATCGGGTGGTGACTGATAAATACTTCTTGAGTTTCTAAATTTATAAAAAAGAAAAAAAAAATGAGACAAAAATGTATTCACATCTCTAATCAAAAGGATAATAAACAAAGATCAAAAGCTTGACTCCAGTATGAAGATAAGAGTAAGAATATATACAAAATAATGAATTAAAGGATTGAGTTTACAATTACACCAAGCAAAAGTAGAAGTTGATAAACAGAAGATGGATCTGGACGTGAAAGAAGTGCATTTCCAGCTTCTTCAACATTGTCTGCAAGCTCTTCCTCCTTTTTTACCTCCATTGTCATCCCCTTCAATTTCTAATCAATACCCTAAACCCTTATTATCAAGCAACAACTTATTCTTTTCTTGCTCAATAAATAAACTAAAAGAAGTCCATATTCCACATTGAGTTTAAAAGCTTCCAAAATATTTCTTCTCTCTTTCACTGCACAATCAATTTTCTAGGAAGCCAAACAAACAGACATATAAATACCCACATATAGAAACTCAATTTTCTAATTTACAAAAAAAAATCTAAGAGAAAAAATTAGAGAAAGATTTAAGGATATAATTAAGTATACCAGTAATTTCCTTCAAAAAAAATTAAAGAAAGATTTAAGGATATAATTAAGTATACCGTTTGGGAGCTGGGATTACTGCCTTGTGTGCATATAATAAGCTGGTACTGCCTGGAGAAGAACATTTATGTCCAGACCCAAATGGACAAATCAAACGAGCCCACCTTCGATCAGAAATTAGGGCTTGAAACATGATTCAGGTTTGTGACGAGAATCGCAGGATTCATTGTGGGTTTCACAGCCGAGTGAAAGGAAAAGAATGGAGGGAAAAGAACGATTCAGATGCTCTTATGAGAATGGACCCTTAGTATTACGCATGAACGGTAAAAGAAATTTCTAATTAGCTACATTTTCCTCTTCCTCAAAATTCAAATGCTTCAGAATAAATACCCAAACAAACAGACATATAAATACCCACATATAGAAACTCAATTTTCTAATTTACAAAAAAAAATCTAAGAGAAAAAATTAGAGAAAGATTTTAGGATATAATTAAGTATACCAGTAATTTCCTTCAAAAAAAAATTAAAGAAAGATTGAAGGATATAATTAAGTATACCGTTTGGGAGCTGGGATTACTGCCTTGTGTGCATATAATAAGCTGGTACTGCCTGGAGAAGAACATTTATGTCCAGACCCAAATGGACAAATCAAACGAGCCCACCTTCGATCAGAAATTAGGGCTTGAAACATGATTCAGGTTTGTGACGAGAATCGCAGGATTCATTGTGGCTTTCACAGCCGAGTGAAAGGAAAAGAATGGAGGGAAAAGAACGATTCAGATGCTCTTATGAGAATGAACCCTTAGTATTACGCATGAACGGTAAAAGAAATTTCTAATTAGCTACATTTTTCTCTTCCTCAAAATTCAAATGCTTGAGAATAAACCCATTTTCCCGATTTAAACAAGAAAGTACCAGCAATCAAACTAAAACGGACCGACGAGGAACGGCTGAGACGACGGTGGCAGTGGACATCTCGATGGAGAAAGGAGAGGAGGGATCGGGAGAATGGTAGAGAGGAAAAGAACATTTGGGATTCTGTAATGGGAATGGACCCTTAATATTCCTCATTAACGGAAAAAAAACTTCCTAATTAGCTACATTTTCCTCTTTCTCAAATTCAAAGAAAATCCTTAATTTTTTTTTTACCGTTGGAATTTACCACATTTTTATTCTATAAGTAATTTCAAAATTTTAATTTAAAGTGAAAGATTTTTAGCTTAGCATTTCTATATTAATCAATGAAATGATTTTTGCAGAATTTATTAAGAAAGGAAATACAACTTTAATAAAATTACAAATAAAAATTAAAAGAAAAATTAGATAGTATTATTGTCACATTCTAACTATAAAATTTATGTTTAACATAAAAAATATATATTTTATCCATTAACTAGGACAATAAAAATATTATTACAATAAAAATATTATTACACGCGTAAAATTTTCACCATAACCAATTATAATATTTTTCATGTTTTCTTTAATAAAGAAAATAACTTTTTGGTTTGTCTTTAAAACATCTTATTTACTTAAGTTATTTTCTTGATATTAAAATGATAAGTATATTTATTTTATGTAATATAATATTCATATTAATTTTATATTATCTTTCTAAAATATTTTAATTTCTTTATTTTATCTGTTCAATATGATTCATAATATGAAGTAATATTTTCAATCTATTCCATAAAATAGAGTAATTATTCCTTTCTTTATTTTAATTAAAATCATTTAGAAACTTATTTTTATATTTTAATAATAGCTACAACTTATTTTTATATGCTCGAGTTTATAATTAATTATTTTATTCGAATATAATCTATTTAAAAAAATATTATTAGCTGAGCTATACTTTCTTTACCTGATATTCAATTTTTAATCATTTTTTTTAATTTATATATGAGTTATCTTTTTACTCAAAGTTACAATTGCCTTTTATTAACCCAAATAATAATCCCTTTTTAATTTGGAGAATTCTATGAAATTTGATTTATGTATCATGATTTTGGTGTATATGACACAATAACAACAAGAGAAATTAATTTAAGGTCTGATGTGAATAATAGATAGATAAAGTAAGTTTAAATCTAACTAGAGAGCAAAAGGGAAAGAAAAATTAAGGATCATTTATTAATGTAAGTGCTGAACCATGAATCATGCAGTCATTGTTTTTAAATGCTCATCGAGAGAATATAATTTGGTACAACTTTTCAGAATTACATGTGACTTATCTTCTTAAAAACGTACATTTGTCTTAAAAGATATTTGAAATTAATTATTTTTATTATATTAATATTTTGATAGCATTTTTCTAAAAATTGAATAAATGCTCTCTTAAATTTAATTTTATATAATATTTAATTCTCTTCATTAGACTTTTTTATCAATCAATCTAGTCAAAAGACCTAATTTATAAATAAAAAGTAATTTAATCTTTAAATTTAATAATAAATATGAAAGAGAACGCAAATTATTTTTGGTAACTCAATTTCAACTAGATATTAATTTTAGCTTGATGAATGAGTCACTTAAAACTTTTTAAAATTAATAGTGTTTGACATTGTTATTGAAAAATAACTTATAATTTTTCAAAAAACTGTGGACAGCTACAGCTTCAATTCGCAACAACTCAAATTTGAAACTTCTCACCAACTCTTAATTTTAAAATGACTAGACAAAATTAACTTTTTATTATTTAGTTTATCTTATTTACTATTCTTTTAATTTTAATTTAAAATAACTTAATTTGAATTAGAAAAACTAAAAATATTTAATTTTTTGTTGTTTTTAATTATGATAAAAAATATTAAATATCTAAAATTTTATTAAATTTGTTTATAAATTAATTTTATAATTATATAATAATAGATCGATGCAATTTGGTGTTCTGAATGAAAAGCACAATGTCAAAAGAGAAAAATAAAATAAATACATTTCCTTTTCTTTAACTATAAAATGAGCTTATTTATTTACATGTAAAACAAATATAAGTGCGGGTCCATGCAATTATTTATTGCATGGAAAGAGTGGCAATTTGCAAAATTAAGTCGTGGGTTTGGAGTGATCGGCTTACCCCAGTAAGCTCCGCTAAAAGGGTCAATAGAAAGAAATGCCTACAAAATGTTTTAATTAATTCCTTAATCACTAGAGTTCTATGATTAATTTAATTTCTTCTTATTTTATATTTGGTTCATTTCTATCACATATCCATATAATATTGCATTTTATCATTTAATAAAAAACTAGTTATTAATAAAGTAAAATTAAATTTTATGAAAATCTAATTACTGTACAATTTGATTAAATATAACTTAATTTATTTACTATTAATTGTCTATCCATCCAAACTATTATTATTATTTTAGCTCATAAGTGTTTTTAACTCAGATAATTAAAATTTTATTAAGAACTTGTACGTTTATAATTCAACTAATAATAAATTGAGATATTTAATAAATAGTATAATTGACGAGATTTTAAAACTTTTCCTTTCCTGTATTATATATTGATAAATTAGTAATGAAATATAATTAATATACCATTTTATAGGATTTGAATGAGTGATACATAGGAAGAAAATTAGGCAGATAAAGAAAAATATAATTTAACTGTGAAATGAGCCAAATCATTAAAACACATAGACAGAAAGTGGGAAATTACATTGGCAAACTAGGCAGTAGTAGATGATATATCACTGGAAATATTTGCCAAGGATGCAAGATTTTTCCCATATTGGATCAGCTTTGATGAAGTCTCTAAGATGAAGGGATCGATTATACCACAATAGATTTTAGTCTTTCAGGTAAAGAAAATTCCTTCGATGATTATGGGCAACTGGTCTGATTCCACCAGCAGTAGTGAGCACTTTCTATCCTACATTGATTGAATCAGGAATTACTTTAGTTAATCGACTCCAATGAAATCAAATTCTAGAACCCGACAATTGTTTTTCCATTGCTTTGTGATCAATTTTGATTCGAGCAGCAGTAAATTATTGTTTAATTAGAAAAGTAACTTTTTTTTATATTACCGCCAAATTCTTATATTTAGTTCTTGCATCCATTTCTACTAATTAGCTGATTATTCAATGAAAATTTATAAAAAATTTAGATTAACTTTACATATAGAGTTTCTTTTTCTTTTAGCAATTTATATGAAAAAGTTTTAGTATGTAGCTTACCTAGAACGTACATAATAATTTTTTTATATAAATTTAATTTAAATTTTATAAATTTTATCTAAGTAAAATTTTAGGTTGTTTTACCTTTCTATGTGTTTATTCAATAAAAATTTATAAAATTTAAATTAAATTTATACAGAAAGTTTTTATCTTGTTAGCAATTTACATGCATGATAGTAAGCATGACCTATCATTTTTAAATAAAACATTTCATTAAGTAAATAATATAGCAATTAATATTCTATTTGTCCGTGTGCTTGAAATTCTGTTTGCTGAAAATAGGACCAAAGAAGCACAAAGGGATCCAAGCACTGATATATGTTGAAAAACAATCTGATTAGTTGTTCAAAAACCACGTTCATTGTATCATATCTATTAGGAGATACCTGCACGTTAATCTTTAGGCCATATATATATATATATATATATATATATATATATATATCTTTATTTGCCTTAAAAAATGCTACAATTACACCCTTCTATTTCTTTTTCTTATACTCTTCTCGGAAACTATGAAGGTGGTCGTATGGCAGTTTCTGCAAGCTCTGACCTATCAGTGTTTTATGCAACTACGGCTGAACTTTTGACTATTAGGTAAGGGTTTCGATTTGCAATGGGAGTTTGGGTTCTCTGACTTAGAGGTTGGAAAGTTATTCCACTAATGATATTGCCATGGTGCTTGATGATGTGATTTAGTTTCTGAGTAATTGTTTGGTTGTTGAGGACATTCATATGTTAGCTGGTTTGTTATTTGTGAACAGCGTGATATAGTAGTTCATGCTTAGCTGGTTTTGATAATTTTTGCAATTTCAAAATTATAAACCAATGATACATTCAGATGCAAGATATATCAAATAAATGCAAATGCATATATGATATATATGAGACATTTAGTAGTTGTGTGATTAAATTTAGAATAAAGTTTTTGGTTCACAAATTTTATATTTGTAGACTAACTTATTTATTATATTCTTAATACTCATTGATGGAGAGGATAGACAACACAATTCTAAAGACCAAATCTGTTTGAAGATCTTACTAATTAATTAGCTACAAACAATACTTGTTTTGATTATTGATTCTCTGACAAATAAATACTAACCCATGGTGTAAGAAAGACTCGGCAAGTTGATAACAGTGCTCTTAACCTTAACCATCATGTTGATGCTGTTGGTGATTCCTTGTGACCCTATTCCACAATCCTTCAAACTCTGTCATCAACAATTCTTTTTTTTTAGTTATATACATAAATTATTAGACTAAAGTATGTTTATACATAAAAGATCCAACACTTGAATGATAATTAAAAATAAAATTATAACTAAAGGCTCATGATTACTTCTATCAATCTTTTTTCATTTAGAAATTTTGGGAGCATTCTAGAATATTTATATACACACATATACAGCAACATGCTTTTTTTAGCTCTTCATCCAAAAAAAAAAAAAAATATATATATATATATATATAGACATCCCAAGTCTAGTTCTATGCCAATTACTGCATGGCAAACCTAGAATCAGAATCTTTGTTTTTTTCATTTCTTATTATGTACAAATCAAAGTCTCTTCTGCTAAAATCTCTTTTCTTTTTTGTTTCTATAATTAAGAGCAACCTTTCTTTTTTCCAAAAAATAAAAATAAAAATTCATGCTACTTAAATAAAAGAACTTTATCCTTCTCCCAGCATGATGCATTACAGTATATATTTAAAGATAATAAAAATATGCTCTTAATACCAGAAAGTAAAAATACTTTTGATTCGAATTTGTCTAGTTACAGATCTAATACTAATTTTAAATTTATTAATAAAAAAATTTAAAAAATAAATAAAAGTGGTTAAATGATGAAAGAGAAAATTGAGTCAAAAGATTTTTTTTTTTCTATTATACTAAATTAAGCTAATAGAAATAAAGAAATAAGGAAAATGTAGAAATTCTTAGCTTTTTCATTAATCTGATTATTTATGTACAACGAATAAGAAATTCCACCAATTCCCTTTTATTATAGTTATATCTATTATAAGATACTCTTAAAATACCAAAGCAATACATTTAATATACTTTTTTCTCTATTTATTAATATTGTGTCATATTATAGTGAATTTATATTTAATTTTTTGTACTAAAATATCTAAAAGATACTTTTAGTATACCTGAAAAATATCACATAATATAACAGTATTTTGGCGATTTTAAAAAGATATTTAAAAAATTAAAAATATCAACAACAATATACCTAAGATATTCTTAATATATTTTTAGTTGTATATTTATGAATATTTTAAATATTATACTTATAATATATAAATCATTATTCTGTTGTATAAAAAAATACTAAAAATATATTAAATATTTACTGAATTACAATATATATTTAAAAATAACAAAAGTATGCTCGTAATATACCTGAAAGTTAAAGTATTTTCAGTCCGACTTCGTCTAGTTACAAATCTAATTCTAGTATTAAATTTGTTTATGATGAAAATTAAAAATTAAATGAAAGTGATTAAATGAGGAATGAGTCAATTGAGCCAAATAGTTTTTTTTATTATTATTATACTAAGTTAAGTTAATGGAATAAAGAAATATGAAATAGGAAGAAGTTCTCGGCTTTGTCATTAGTTTGATCATTTATGTTCAATGAATAAAAAATTCTAGCACTAATGTATCATATTAAAGTAAATTTATTCTTTTTTGATTATTTTGTAACAAGATGTCTGAAAGATAATTTTGGTATACCTGAAAAATATTACATAATATAACGGTATATTATATATGATTTAAAAAAAATTAAAAATCAACAACAGTATGCCAATAAGATATTATTAATATACTTTTAGTTGCATATTTATGAATGTTTTGATTAAAGTTATAATACAAATCATTACTCAATGGTATAAAAAGATACTATAATTATATTTAAAATATATTTTTTCCTGCATCTTTTAAATATTTTCATGTTATAATTTAATATATTAGAATCATTTATTAATACATATTTTAGTGTAAAAAGGTTAGTTTTAATATACTTTATGTTAATATGCTTCATATTTTATTTTTAATTTATTTTAATTATATATAAAAATAATAAAAGATACTTGCAATATATATATTAAAACCATTTTTATTGTAGTATATTTATGATATACATTTAAAATTTCTTTTTCTAAATTTTTTTAAATCAATATTTTTATTAAAGATACCAACGGGACATTTTAAAATATCTTTTCGTTATGTAATTATTTTTTTATTAAAATTATTTTATTTAGGGTTAATAATTGAATTGACTAAACGATACCAAAAGGCATTAGAAAGATATTATTAATATATTTTATAATATTATTAAATTTTAAAATACACTGATTCATCAGTTTTTAAAATTAAATAAAAGATCAAATTAAAATAGTATGACATGAAATTTCTTTAATATTTTTATTATAGTATTATATTTATAATAGTTATTTTGTATTATTTTTTTGACAAGTATTTCAAATGCCTGTAGAGATCCACTGGGTGAGAATTATATCTCTTATATATTTTAGCTAATTTTGCAATATGTCTGATACTATTGCAGTTTAATACTTTTTTTAGGTTGTGTACTTGTTCATGTGATTGAAATTTCACATTTGAGAAAATAAATATATGGGGTTCAATTTCACTGTGATGTGTTATTTCTTGTTACATGTTGCTTTTATCTATTAGAAGGTTTTCAAACTAAGTTGTCCCGTTGACTTGGATTTGATGTTGTGTTTTCCTTGTAGCTCCTTCTTTGCTATCGGGGAATATTTGTGGTTCTTTTGATGGATATTGGTTGTTAAAGGTAGCGAGATATTCTTCAAGTTCATGATTGACAAATAGTTTAGCTTCTGCATATTTCTTAAGAATGACGTGTGTGCTTTTATAGTCAGCAAATGACATATGATACTGAACACTTAATGCTTCGAACTTAATTTTGCTGATCTATATATACACACACATTTCTGAATGATGCCTTATTGCAGACCAAGGGGAAAAAAGTTTCCTCAGGCTTAAAGGGATGTTGCGTGTTTCTTGTTGGTTCGCTGCTTCTCTAAATCTCAAGTTTGTTGCAGCTCCTTTTTATTCCTTTCAGCAATTAATGTGTCTAGAGTGTGAAATTTTCAGGAATGATGGGCTCTGAAAGACTACAGTGGGCAAGATTTTATCAGAAGCACTAGGTTATACTTTTGTTGACAGGTTAGTATTTTGACTAACTGTTTGGGTTTGGATCACTTGAGAATTTTAACAGTAACTTGAGTTTCATCTTGGAAAATGCATAACACTACTTGTTCGGAGTAGGATCTACCACTTTTCTGGAGTAGATCACTTTTTCTGGAGTTGGTGTACCATTCTTCTTTCTTTTAATATTTTCCACAAAATGGTTACAGCTAGCAATTATCTTGCATTTTCCAATGTATGCTATTGAATTAGGCATGTACTTTGAATTATAGTTGACTGTTGATCTGGGTTATACAAATTTTATTAATATAGATTTTTCTTGTCCGTATCAGTGACGAATATGTAGAGCAAACTGCAGGAGGAAATTCTGTGTCCCATATATTTCAACAATACGGCGAGGATTACTTTAGAGATATTGAGGTTTGTTCATAAAAAAGAAGCATTTGTTCAACCTGCTATGTCTTGCCATCTCTTTGTTCTATTCTGTTATCCTTTTTTCTTTTTGTTCTCTTGCTCTTTATTTTGTTCATATTCTGATGAAAGTTCATTTTATTGCATCTCCATCTCATTACCATTTTACATTTCCTTAAAGAAATCCAAGTCATTTGATGTTTGCGAGCACGCTTCGATGTTCATGTAAATTCGTCATGTGAGGCTGCTTAATTGTAAATAATGGTAAAATTTTTCATGACTGTTACTTCCTTATATCAGATCTGGATACTGGTAGATCTTTTAGCGTGCTTATTACTGACATACCACACTGATCATTTAATGGATTCGGAAGAATGCAATAATCTTGTGTATTATCAAGGTAAGCATTGCCATTGGTAATCTATTCAAAAGTCAATGAGTATGGCAACTTCTCAAGCCTGCCAATTTATTTGACTGGGAAAACTTTTGCGTCTGGGATTGATCGTGGTAATGAATGGCATACATATATACATAAATGTGGACACATTTGTAATCTATGGAGTATTGAGTGCTATATTTATCTTGACATCAGTTCGTTCATTACTCTTAGCAGCATTTACTGTCCCTTTTTCTTTCAATCCTTTAGTTTGGTTGAATGTATTCTATATTTTGAAGAATACAGAGCGAGGCATTGCAGAAGTTGTCTATAATCCCTCGGCAAGTAGTTGCTACAGGTGGTGGTTCAGTAGTACGTCCAATCAACTGGTATGCAGACCACACTGATGCGCAACAATCTTCTCTTATAATAATAACAATAATCTCATTCGTATTAATTAACTCAACTAAATGTTTTAGGAAGTATATGAGGCAGGGGATCACTGTTTTCTTAGATGTACCTTTGGATGCATTGGCAAGAAGAATTGCTGCTGTAGGAACTGACTCTCGTCCACTTCTACACCTTGATTCTGGGGACCCCTACACAAAGGTGGCCTTCTTTTGGCAATTTTAACCACCCATTTCACCAACTTCTGGATTCATATTTTTTTTTTATTTGGATTCAAACCGTGTAAATAGTTAGTGCTGATACATCACTTTGTTAAATGTCCTTGTAGGCTTTTATGGGACTCTTTACTCTTTCGAAAAAGAGAGTTGAGGCCCATTCAGACGCTGATGTTACTGTTTCACTTTTAGGTATGATGAATTTACTTATTGAATAAATGAGTGTATTCTTCTTTTTCTAAAGTTATATATATAGGTCAATTACTGATAGACATTGTTGCATCTGTGATGCAAAAGACTCATGCTCGTTTGTTCGGACTGCTGGTGATCCAAGTTTAGAAGGCTTTTGCCTACTTGCGGGGCCTCCATGCACTCATTTCCTTCTGAGTGTGACTGCGAGTTAAACAAGAGCCCTATGTTTTTATTTATTACAACGTGTGAATAACCAGAATCTCTCATCATATGGCATCTACTTGGAAACACATGATACTGTTGTCACGGTCATTAGTTGAATAGGGCCTTTTTGAGGGAACAAAATTGTACCTTCCATAGTTCTTGGAAAATTTAATGTGGGTATTACTAAGCAAGCCTTTTTAGGTGCCCTTGTCCTACTACTACATGTATTTTACATTCAAGTTTGGGCTGAAAAGAAGAATAATACAATGTCAAACTCCTTTTTTCCGTTATGATTACAGATCTTGCCGACGATCTGGGATTTGAAGATGTATCTGATGTTGGACCAGCTGCTATAGCACTGAGGTTCTGAGTCCCTCTTGATCTTGAATTTCTCTACTCTTAACTTAAGAGGAGAATGAATTTCTAAATTCTAAGTTTTCTATTATTGGAATTGAATTTTTGCAGGTGCTTATACAGATTCAGAAGTATCTACAGGACAACAATGAGAAGTCCATGCAAACGTTTCTCTAATTCTCAGTTTGAGAGATTCTTTTTCCTTTTTTTTTTTTTTGAAGAAAATAATTTATAATAGTATTTATGTAGCTTTTCATCACTTGCAGGAACGAACTAAGGCAGTCTTGTTTGGTTTTCGTTTCAGATGTACAGATCAAATAAACTCCTTATCTATAGATATTGCGTTATGAATTTTAGTATTGGAGGGACATATGCAAATGAAACAAATTAGCAATTTTGACAAATTTTTACTTATGACTAAACACAACTCTACAACATCTTTTAATTCCTAATACGGCAAACTGCACAAAGTAATCGGCTTCATTGGAGAATTATACGATTAAGAAGGAATGGATAAAAAGAAGAATGTAAAAATCCAAAATTTGTACCCAGATCCAAGTAATTGTGTATTTAAGCATACCTTTCCCTTCTCGTTCTAGGGCAAATATGCATGTGGTTCAATACGAAATGCAGACCCCGTTCATGCTTTCCCCCCGAAACAGAATTGACATCAAAGAAACATCCTCCTGACCGTCCTAGCGGCGGCACGAGAAACTAACCTTCCAGCCAGATCACCGGGCATAAGAAGTAACTGTTGTTGCAGTTCTAGTGGGAGCTGTCAGTTGAGAACAACATATAGTCAGTAAAATGATAATCTGAAAGACTTGTTAACCTATGCGGTTGCATTAAGAGCATCCGAGTGAGGAAAAAAAGCCATGAGTTTTAATGCTATCTTCCCCACTTGGATGATTGCCTCTCGTCGGACTAACATGACCTCACCTCAGGAATAACAGAAAGGAAGGGCAGAATCTCTTGAACTGATGAAAGTTGATAAAAAATAGGTAATGCTTCTTCCAAGTATACATTCTGGACCTTGTATGTCTTACTCCCTTGAACTTCCTATACAAATGTCAGTTGCAATGCTATAGTTAGTAGATTATAAAGCTACAGTAGAAATGAAATAAAATATCATCACACTGAAAGATTTTTCTAGCAATAGAAAAGGATTTCTTTTAACATACATCATCAGTGTAGTGGGTTTCAATTTATTATTTTCATACATGAGAGAAATAGCGGAAATTATCTTTTAGGGCCAAATCTACAACAAAAGGCTAACTAAAGTTCCCTAAAGACTTTTATTCTCTTAGCTGAAAGTTATTCTTTCCCTTTCTTGCAGTTGTGCTACAATCCATTCAACCGTCATCTCTAAGAAGAGCTACAATATGTTTTTTCAGATGGAACTCATGAAGCATGACAAACAAATAAAATCAGTGCAGCAATCAATTTTAAATCTGCTCTGTCAACCTAGCTTATTAGGGGCTATATAAATTGGTTCGGTTCCATAAAAAAGATAAAGGCACTTACCTTAGTTACTGAGTTATGCAAGTGATGTATATAACAGTAATAATGCCAGTAAAAAAAGAAACAATCTTACCGCTGCAGAACTACCATTCTTTTGGGAACCTGACAACAGTAGAACGAGGCGCTTCAACGTTCTTAAGTTCACCATGTCTTCCTCAGTCATCGAAGAGGATGAAAAGGGAGTAGAAAAGGGTATGCTCGCGGTAGCCACAGATGTTAAAGAATCAAGTGTTGCTACACCTAGTGCATCCAAACCCTATATATATTTCCAAGAGTATGTGTGGGTAAGTATAGGTTTCATCTTAAAGAATGCTTCACTTTGATGGAGAAAAATAAAAATAAGTTGAAGACTTTAATTTGTCACATCTCAAACTCAACAAGCAAACAACATATGCACTTACCCAAGTGATTAAAGGAATGGTAAAGAAAATAAAGAAAAACAGATCAATTTCATGATGAATGCAGGAGCAGAATATATTGTGCTGTTCGCACATTTTACAAACAAATTAACAGGAAACTATCTTGTACATTCTTTGACAAGACCTGAAAGTTGATTAGTGGAGATGAATTACTGATAGGGAGAACAATGATAAATAAACAAACAAATGAGCAGAGTTTTGGATTAGAAATAAGTAGTATTAGACTTGGGCAATCATTCAACTCAATCTTATGGACTCCATAGTTCAATACATAATAAAAATGTTTTTCAACATGCTCGGGGGCACACAACCACGTCTTCAGAAAAATTTCATGACCAGAATTCTGTCAGCAAAGAGGCTTTATATTTGAAGTTGCCATTACAGAGTAAACTGACATGTCTATGTTAAAATGGTCCAAATGATTACACGGAAATATTCTGGGTCACTTTTTTCTACTGACAATTAATTCAACTTACAAAAAAATCCATCCCTGATAAATGTCTAAGAAATAATCCTCTAATAGCTGTCCCCATAGCATAGATTGTTTGATAATTGTCTCAAACCATTAGCAAATATCAATAGCAGATAAAAATGAGGTCCGAGTTCTACAGGAAGTCTATCAAATTACTAGTAGCTAGCAAATGCAGATCAGGAAATCAATGAATGAAGAGATGACATGTGGAGCTCAAAAGTTTACCTTGGCAACTTCTTGAAGAAGTATTTCCCTCACGAAGGTACCCTGAAAAAATAATAAGTATAATTGGTATAGCTCCATAGATGGCTGAAGTCACAAGAACATATGAAATTAAAGACCTCAGAATTCAGAAAAGGAGAGAAAAAGTTAAAACAGAAAAAACCTTCTCAGTCAATGTGAAGGAAAGAATCTCCTTGATAGCCACTTTGGAAACAGCATCTTCTGTCTGCCTTTTAACCAAGGCCCTTTCAGTGCGGGCACGAAGGGACTGCCACAAAATCAGTCTAAGGTTATGACTTATTAATTCAACAAAAATGAATAATCAGATGAAAGAAACAAAAGAAGAAGATAATTTTAGCTTGGTAAGCCCCAATATCATTATAAAGGGAGAAACAATGTCAATGCATAGTAAGACTTGGACTGAACACATAGTGGTGTATTTTAAGTTCAGTTTTTGTCAGCTAGAGGCTGAAACACATGAAACTCACCTCTGAAAGTAGAGATTCTAGACGATCGATTCTGAAAACACCTTCCTGAAAAAGGGAATTCGAATTTTGATATGGTTTATTACAGAAAATATGTGCACTTGCATATCTGAGAATATAGAACATTTTGCATATTTGCCTTGTAAAGAAGAGCTTGCAAAGAAGACTTCAACTTTGGTGAGCTGTCAGTTAGAACTTTTCTAGCAATCCATGGGTATGTACTACCCAAAACTTTGTAATCTGGGTTAAAACTGATAGCGATGCCTTCCAACACTGCAAGACTGAGATCCAGGGAAAGAAGTTATGAAATTAAGCAATATTTTTAGGCAAGAAGAGAAAGGGTACATAAAGAAATTTTTCAACAAAGAATAGTTTTCACATAATGCAACAGCATGACTACCTGCGGATGACTAGAAAGAAGTATGAAGGTATTTGAAATTTGAACTTGTACCTACAAAAGTTGAGAGCCATATCACTTGCCACATCCGAAAGCATTAATCAACACCTTAAAATAAGAGCCGCCTGAGGATAAAACTCAAAACTGTTGGTCGGCCGAAGCCTCAGTTTCCATTATATATTTTCTGAGACCTAATTAAATTCATATTTTGTGAAGAATTTGTTCATGCAACTCAGATGCAGATGAATGAAGATAAATAAACATATCCTAGAATTTGAAACGTGGTATTAGACAGTTAATTATCACAATATGGTAGCCAAAGTATACTGTGTCCAAGTACAGCACTGCATGGGCATATACAAAGAATACGTTGCCTATAATTATAGTTTATTTATCTCAAATTTGTAGAATCTTTAAACAGAATATATATCCTGAACTGCTGGCTTTTTCTCAAGTTGACAAGGTTCTGGCAAAAGCCCCATTAGTTTAAGCTTCAGTTTAGCCTACAAAATGTGCCAGAATCATGTCTTGAAAATCATTTCAAACATTCACAATACTCCAAAATGATAGCCTGCCCCAGCATTGTAATAATTTTCAGAGAGACAAGACATTAATATTAGAAATTCTAGATGTACCTGACCAAAAGGTTCTCAAACCCCAGAAATGAACAGCTTGCTCTGTGATACAGCCATATGACAAGTAGAAGTACCACAGACTAAAGCCATACGATGACATATTGTTTCCTTATCATGCTCTGTAAAGGCAAAGTTTATAAGAAAGTGAGGAAGTATCTTTTTTTACTAGTAAAGGCAGTGCTGAGTAGAAAAACAAATTCATGTAGTTTAAGGCTATGCAGAGGTGGTTTATTAATGTAATCAAACCTTCAACCAAATGACTAGACCCAGGCAGTGCTAAAGTATGGCATAAGAAACAAAATGCAAGTGAAAATTCATTTACCCGGTTTACGCAACTTCTTCTCTATAATACATAGACCACCAAAACTTTGAAGGAGCAATGAGGTAAAGTCTGCCATGGGTTGTCCAATTCTACCATCAACTTCAAGCCCTGATCTTAAGCAAGGGCCTTTAGATTTATTTATTCACAACTGATCTATAAAATTTTCTAGCATAATTGAGGTAAACGTCATTGAAGTAATACTTCCTTCAAAGTCCTTTTGTCTGTTTTTCTCATTTTTTTTCTTAGAGAGGTGGAGGAAGGTGGAGGGAATGGGACGAACCAAGAAAAAACAAAGACTAATAGGAATTCCAGCAAAGACAGAACAAAAAAAGCTGCATTATGTTTTGCACTCACTTAAAACCTCTCCCCTAATCACTTATTGTTTTGTACCTAGTTAAATGTCATAAAAGTTATGAATTGAACTGAAGATTTAGAAACAAGAGCTCATGCATCCCTGACCAGCCGCATTCAGGGCCATCATGGCCTCACTGAGACCAGCATATTTTGCGGCAACAGCACCGAGAATAACAGTACCTAATACTCGTGGTAGTATAATAGGGCAACCTGCACCAGTCATGAACAAGTAAGCATTAAGTTTGTTAACATGCACACAACAACTGAAAAAATAATAGAAAAACTATTATTCTCAAAAGTAGTCAGAGCAAGCTATTATAGTCTTACAATACTGAATTTAGTGCATGTTTCTTTAATTGTATACATGTTCTAAAAGATAAATTTATTGCAATCCCAACTTGCACAGTTCTCCTAACTCTGTAACTCACTATGAACCTGATATCAAGAAAATAAAATTCAAAGAATCACGAGATTTAATGTTTTGCTCCAATTTTTATAATTTCAACACCCAAAGGGTATTTCCGTAATTTCTAGCTTTGCAAGGAGAATTTCTGTAATTTCCAGTTTTGCTGGAACAATAGTTAAAATTTATTTTAAAAGTCTTTATTTTATTTTAAGTGTGAATTAGAAGTTTAACTTAATTTAGTAGTAGTAGGATTAGTTTAGTCTATACATATCTACGCTTGTAACAATTACTATTGAGAGTTTTCCAAATTTATTAACAAATATTTCCTGCAAATTGTTGGTCTAGAATTGTGTGTTTTAATTTTCTTTAGGTGTGACTCCTAAACCTTCTAAGTCTAGACTGTTAGAAATTTTCTTGTCTTTTCTTTTCTATTCCTCTATTTCATATCGGAATTTCTGCTAAATCAGAAATGAAATTCAATCTTAACCTTTATTTTTCAAGAAATCAACATAGAACAGGTTTCCTAAATCCGTCCTACATCAAAACCTTATTGGTATGAACTATTCAAGGTTCAATTTGAGGTTTCATAAACTATTCAAGCCACCAATCAAGATTGAAAGACTTTCCTAGCAACATATATTCACAATAATTAATAACTAGTGAACATTGAGACTTCACCATACATTATATCAAACTGGGAAAAGAATAATGAGAAGAAATTGCAGTGGCAAAAATGAAACTTTACAAAGATTATCCATTGATCAAAAGAATGCACTATAATTATAAAATCAGTGGGAAAAATTTTAAGATGTGAACAGTATAAAGAGATTATGAAGATAAGTGACACAACCTAGAAATCAGTCTTAACATAAGAAGTTCTAAAAAACACTTTCCTCTATGTTGATGGCAAGTTTTAAATAAAGTATCATGAAATTGATATCAAAACCAGTGCAATAATAAAAGATCTAATCATATTATATCAGACTGAATCAGACACCATTTTCAACTTAAACTAAGGGCTTAAATCCCATAAATTCTTGTATTAAAGCCTGTCAAGTATTCATTGAATTAAGGGGTAATTGCAATTTTCCAAACTAGAAAGCAATCCAAAGAAACAAGGAAGATCCCTAATTCTAGTTTAGAAAATACTCTCCGGGTAGTCCCTAGAAAAATAGCCATAAGTCAAGATCCGACCAATTGGATCAAAATGCCATTTTATATCCATACACTATACAGACGGGAAACAACATACCCAAAAATCAACTATTCATTTGTAGTAGAATTCGGCATATTAATTTTCAAATTTGACTGTCAAGAAAAAACTTAGTACAAAATTCAAGGCATAAGCAAACAAATATTAAAATCAACCTTTAATTGCAAAACCAAAGCTCCCACCAGCAATGTATCAACAAATATATCACATGCTAATCACATGGCATAAAAAAAAAGATTTTCTCAAGCAATTAATCATCTAAAACTACGATTTACACATAATCAATAAACTGTCATCTATGAGGATTTCGAGGCTCTACTCAAAATTGTCTCAAAAAATTCTAGGAAGCATTACTGGTACCACTTTTTCCACATCACAAGGACATTAAGTCTAGTTTCATTTCTAATTGGTCTTGTGCCATTTGGAAAAGTGAACAAGGAGGACTAAATAAAACATTATAGATACGTCAATCTGTCAGGTCAGATTGACCATGAAAATATAATACTCAATTTTACTTCCAAAACAACAGAATTAGGCCTTCCACAAAATAAATAGTTTTAGAGGATGGATCAAAGTTTCTATAGGTTCAGATTTCGCCTCATTCGGAGTTGTGGAACTCTAGATAATGCTCAAACAAGTGGACTGTCACACATGGGACAGAATTCCGAAATTCCAATCAAATTCACACTTCGAAGGACCAACCTAAAGTTCACATAATTTGGCATAGCACCAATCTAACATCTCATGCCACAATACAAAAATTAAGCCATAAACACAAAATTTGGTTACCTTTGCTTAGTCATTTTGAAAGTTCTATTATACTTACATCATTAGCCAATTAATTGGGTATTGGCTTTCTTTTGAATGTTAATTCCTTATTTCAATGTTTTTCTTGTTCGTTTTTAAGCAGGACCATAACAGAAAAATAATAGAAATGCAAGTATACCTTAGAATTGAGGCAATACTTTGTCCTCTCATTTCCAGGAAAACTATCAGAAACCAAAAACTTGCCCTCTCCAAGAATTCTTACTCCCTCTTCTGCTGTATAAGAAATAAGATCTCCAGATCTCACAACCTTCAAGAGATCAGAAATACTAAGAAAAACATTTCTTCTTTATTATTAATGAAAACTAACACCAGGACAAACTGACCAATGAACTTTAGGACAGTTGTATTGTAGCTGGAGAGACAGTGTTGTAAGATTTCAGGTTCATTACTATACGAAGTTCATTAAACCCAAAAAAAAAAAAAAAAAGAACTAAGAACAACAGGAAAAATTGTTAGGCATACCTCAGAGAATGCATCTTTAGCTAGTTTTGCAATTTCTTTCACCAGGCACTCAGCATTTGGAGCCTTGTGCTCTTTCAGGATAGCAGCTGCCTTGTGAAGGAGCTCTGCTATCTTCCAAAGAGGAGTTCTAGCCCAAGCCTTTTCTGCACTTTTTGCTAATTCCATCACCTTGTTTTATATAGTAATATACAACTCCCTATTGATATTCGAGAGCCAATCCATGTACCGTTGACAATAAAATAGCAAGTTGCTACTAACTCAAAACATATTGACTAGTAAAGGCAGTGCTGAGTAGAAAAACAAATTAATGCAATTTAAGACTATGCAGAGGTGGTTTATAAATATAATAAAAACATCAACCAAATGACTTGACTCGGGCAGTGCTACATAAAAGTGATGCAAAGTTCTTGCCATGTGGTGTGTTGTAGTGTTAGAAAAGTTTTGAACCATCGATACAAATTTCCCACTAAAAATATATGCAAGTACATAGTAATATATGGGATAAGGTAGGGTAGGGAAATAACCTACAGTGACCTAAACTCCCCTTTTAAACTTCCAAAAATGATTAAAGATACAAAGGTAAACATCATTACTATATCTATGACTACTCCAACTATATATATATATATATACTAAATGCAAAGTAACCCTCACTCTTTAAAGAAAAATTCCATTAAAGTGGGGAAGAAGAGGCCATAAATGGGAGAGGCAGCAGAGTACATGAGAGATGATGAAGAAGCTGCAGCAGCATCAAAGCCACACTTCGTGCTGGTGCATGGAATCAGTGGAGGAAGCTGGTGCTGGTACAAAATCAGGTGCCTGATGGAGTATACAGGGTATAAAGTGTCCTGTATTGATCTCAGAGGAGCAGGCATATGGATAGACATATATATATGTTGGTCGTGTTTATAGGTGATATTGATCGGGCACAGTGCTGGAGGGCTAAGCATAACGCAGGCCACTCACAAGTTCACAAAGAAGATCAGAGTAGCAGTATATGTGGCTGCCACCATGCTCAAGTTTGGTTACTTGACGGATCAAGACATTTGAAGATGTAAATTTCTATCATACCCTACCTACCAATAGACGTATATCTTAATTTGATCATTCATATAAATACATATTTCAGATTTCTTTTGACTGAACTATTATGATCATCTTTTAATTGATGGGACACAGAAGAACAAGTTTATTCATAATAATGATGATGAGTACTGCTTTTTTATTTTTTCTTTCTGAGCGTGTGTGTTTGGGGATGAGGAGAATATAGGGATGTATGGTAGCCAATTGTCTTCACCAACTATTGAGTTGTTACCCACATCATGACTTCTGAGTTCTCACTTCACCATCTCCATATACATTACTGTTACTGTTCCATGCCAAAAAAAAAAAACAAATTAGGGTATTATATTTAATTAAATTAGTACAGGCAGAGAGAGGCAGGCTATTAATTCACTTGAAGGAACCCTCACCACCCACCTAACACTACGTGATTTTAGCTACGTGTTAAAAACATCACTTCACTTGTCGTCATGGTTTGCTCTATATTAGGGATATATGGTAGCCAACTGTCTTCACCAACTATTGAGTTGTTACCCACATCATGACTTCTGAATTCTCACTTCACCATCTCCATATATACTAATCACATGGCATAAAAAAAAAAAAGATTTTCTCAAGCAATTAATCATCTAAAACTACTGTTTACACATAATCAACAAACTATCATCTATGACAGATTTCTGAGGCTCTACTCAAAATTGTCTCAAAAAATTCTAGGAAGCATTACTGGTACCATTTTTTCCACATCACAATGACATTAAATCTAGTTTCATTTCTAATTGGTCTTGTGCCATTTGAAAAAGTGAACAAGGAGGACTAAATAAAACATTGTAGATACGTCAATCTGTCAGGTCAATTGACCATGAAAATATAATACTCAATTTTACTTCCAAAGCAGCAGAATTAGGCCTTCCACAAAATAAATAGTTTTAGAGGACGGATCAAAGTTTCTATAGGTTCAGATTTAGCCTCATTTGGAGTTGTGGAACTCTAGATAATGCTCAAACAAGTGGATCACATGCGGGGGACAGAATTCGAAATTCCAATCAAATTCACACTTCGAAGGACCAACCTAAAGTTCACATAATTTGGCATAGCACCAATCTAACATCTCATGCCACAATACAAAAATTAAGCCATAAACATAAAATCAAACACAGCACAATCAATAATCATCATCTAAAGTAATCAAAGCCCTTACACACTTCATGCAACTAAATAAAATTAAAGAATAGTTACTAACCTAATCATGGAGATAGTAACAAAATAAGAAAATTAAGAAGTTATAATTAGCCTAAGAATCATTCTCAAACAATGTAACCCTTGGAAACTCATCATCAGTTCAAAATTTCCATCTGAATCAGAGTAAAAAAGAAGAAATCATCACAGCCATGACAAGAATGCATTAAAAAATATGATTCCTAAACTGCATCATTGCGTAGCAATAATATTTAACAACGCCTGCAAGTGTCAACTCTTCATATAGAAATTCATTGCTTACTTCCATATGTTCCTCGAGTAAAACAGAGAGAAGGAAAGTAATTTCTAAGTAGAATAAAAAGAATGAAAGCCCAAAGGTTCAATCCTCTGAGTAAAGGATCACTCATGCTTACTTGTTGTAAAATGTCAAAGTTATTACAGAAGACCCTGACATAAACAATATGATAAAAATTATAAGAATAAAACATGCAGTTTTTCTATCAATAATGACCAAGATAACAGTAGAAACTTCTATTAGTCACCTGATAGACATAGCTTTCTACGAATGAAAGCACAATAAAAAGCTAAATATTTGTTGTGCTGGATTTATGTATATTCCGTGAAACGTGTAATATGATCTGCACTGTAAATTTGACGAGAAGATTAATTTACTGGTATTTGTTTTGCTTTTATAATATAACTACATCTCCCAAAGGACATATAGATAACCGATGATATGGAAGAAAATAACAATTGGTCAAACAGCATTCATGCAAGTTGCATGTTTGAATCTTACTGGCATACATGGAAAAATTACAAGGGCTAGTAGCCTTACAACCAGTGAAAACTAAGCTACTCTCTCCTAGTTTGTATTGCAGAGCATTTCAAACGAAAGTTCAAGATATGATACAAGTAGAATCATGAAAGTACTGATATCAAGAATCAAATTAGTCATTGTTTTAAGCAACAACTATTAAAAACAAAGAGATTCAACTGTTGCTTAATATAATTATTATATCAACATATTTAGTTACATTATATGTACAATTTTCATCCAACATCCAAATTTCGGTAAAATCTCATCTTAGCAAACCTATTAGCATAAAAATGCACAAGTCTCATGCGTTGGCAAGAAAATATATGGTTTCTATTTTTTTTTTATTGTGATAACATTAAATTTAAGCAGTTGCCATTTATAATTGGTACCATGTTAATATCATTTCAGAAATGACATCTACTATCTCGTTATAAAAAGCCACAAATAAAATAGCCTTAGAGGAAAAGTACAACATAAAGGAAATATACATACTAATATTGAAGGATGTATGGAATACTTACGCATGTTCTTCTGCACACCAGACTTTGATTCTGGAACCAATCAAATTCTCAACAAAAGGTTTACCATCATCCGGAGCTAAACAAGCCTGAATTTTAAAAAAAGAAAGTGAACACTTCTAACAGCTGCTGATTAGTGCTAAACAGCATGATATACATGCTTCAATGTTGACTGTCCGTATATAGATTTCTTGTAAGAAAACCACCAAATTCTAAATCTTTACCAAAACATTGATTCTGTTAGCCCTGTAGCCCCTACAATATGTCTCAGTAATTATTAAGCCAATTAGCAAGAAATATCAATCCCATAAGCTTTTGTATTATAATATTGTCAGATTGTAGAAGAAGAAACACATGTGAATATCAGTGTCTACTTGTGTTCACTACCTTCACTCATCCCATACTGATACTTCGAATGCTGACAAAATTTTCCAATCAATGCAAGACTACAGCACACCATGATGAAGAGTTGTTACCTTTTTCATCCTAGATTTTCCTTCTCCGATTTTTCTACCTCTCCATTGTTGAGAACAAACATGCCCAGACTTGAGAGACTGGTTGACTGAAGATGAATTACAAATCCCTTGATTGCAACTGCTCTTCTTATCCCAGGAAATTAAATGACACATGAAACATCTAGAAAATTTTCAACAACCATTGCAGGATCATTTAAAAAAGAATTTAAATTAAGTCACAAGTATCAATCATAAGAGACATAATTATGCAACCATTACAAGAAGCATACCAGATGTTTCTCAACACTGGTACCTTGAAAAGAATTTACTTTATTGTGATCCGGAGTCCCACGATTTTGCGCACATATACAGGCAACAAGTTTACCATAATCATCTAAAGGAAAGCCCACATATTGCACTCCTTGATGCATGTAGGGTACAAGCTTTGAAATACAATTTTCAATCACCCTCTCACCCAGCTTCCGTGTAATAGGCAGAATACTCTGGTGGTGGAGAAAAAGAAAGTAGTTATCTGATCATCAAATCAATATACGACTTTAAAAGGAAAAAGAATAGAGATCACCTGGTTCCCCTTTCTTAAACTGCCCAAGATAGGGAGATGAAGCTCGTGATACCTCTTCAACTTCCTACAAGACCATGATCATAATGTACCCCATAAACAGAAAAACAACATGAGGACGGTTTTCCCTGAAAGTTGACCACAACCCATTCAAAAGAATTATTAAGAGATGCAAGAAATTAAAGAAACCGATCGCCCACGAAAAAACTTCATTAAACCCATTTGAAGAATAAGAACTAAGAAATATGAAACAACATGCTAGATTTAGAAAGTCCAGAGTTATTGATTTCTTCTCTTCTTTCCATGACTGCGGTATGCAATGATTTATGTCGATGCTTGAGAATAAACCCATTTCCCGGTTTAAACAAGAAGGTAACAACGATCAAACTAAATCTACGGGAAGAATATGTAGCATCACAGAACAAGGAACAGAAGAGAGGCATTTGGATTAAAACTGAAATTGAGGATTTCAGCCCTAGGAGAATCGCAGGATTCATTGTGGGTTTCACAGCTGAGCGAAAGGAAACTAATGGAGGGAAAAGAACGTCTGGGATGCTCTTATGAGAATGGACCCTTAGTATTACGCATGAACGGTAAAAAATTTCCTAATTAGCTACATTTTCCTCTTCCTCAAAATTCAAAGGCTTGAGAATAAACCCATTTCCCCGATTTAAACAAGAAAGTAACAATCAAACTAAAACGGACCGACGAGGAACGGCTGTGACGGTGGAAGTGGACATCTCAGCGGAAAAAGGAGAGAAGGGATCGGGAGAATGGGAGAGAGGAAAATAACGTTTGGGATTCTGTAATGAAAATGGACCCTTAGTATTCCTCATCGACGGTAAAAAAAAATTCCTAATTAGCTACATTTTCCTCTTCCTCAAATTCAAAGAAAATCCTTAATTTTTTTTTTTACCGTTGGAATTTACCACATTTTTATTCTATAAGTAATTTCAAAATTTTAATTTAAAGTGAAAGATTTTTAGCTTAGCATTTCTATATTAATTAATGAAAAAAATGGTTTTCGCCGAATTTATTAAGAAAGGAAATACGACTTTAATAAAATTGCAAATAAAAATTAAAAAAGAAAATTATATAGTATTATTGTCACATTCTAACTAAAAAATCTATGTTTAACATAAAAAAAAATATATTGGATAAAGAGATATAGAAACGAAAACAGCACCAGGAGTAGGCCCATGAGCAGGACTCCTATAGCTGGGAGCCACAAGTAGCACTCGCTTCCACCAGTCAGGTGATGGAGTAGTGCGTAGAGCATGCCTTATACACCGCAAAGCTCTTTCCCAATCCAAACTTCCCCTCTGAATGGAATTTGCAAGATCCTACACAATAAAGAGATATAGAACTTGATCATTACACCATAACAAGCAACAAGGCATGTCTATCGAGGGGACAGGATTTTATGCACAAAGGAAGCTTGTTGGGTGGAGGTTTTTCCCATGTGTAATATGGGTAACAGGCTCACATACAGTAAACAGTAATACTATGTGTGACAATTTACCATAAAACTCTGTAATCACTTGAAATACTAGCTAGAGTCAAATACCATATGAATCAAATTTATGTTTTCAGGGCTCTTTTCTCCATGTGTGTAACTTAAAGGTCATTTCAGTAGAAATCAAAGTGGTTTAAAGTTCTCCTTTACAACAAAGATCCAACAATGGGAATGGGGAAGGGTGATGTAGTATGTAGTTACTCTGTATAGGCATAAATCAAATCTTAACCATGACCAAAGCTTCTCTTCGACAGGTAAACCAGACGTGATCATGACCCAAGCCCATCTTCAGCAGGATTATTCACAATTTTAATTCTTATATTAGCAATTCTAGTAGTAGGGAACTTAAAAAGGAAAAGTAATTTCATATTTTGTAGGACTGTTAAGCAATTTTCTATTTTGTTTCTCCACATGAGGATGTAATCTTTACAGGCAAATTAGGGATTTTTGGTTGACTTGGGCGACTGAGGTAACTCAAAAATCCTGTCCTCAGTTTGTATTGCAGGCTCCAACTTGCCTGCATGAAGCCAGAATTGTTAGTGATTATTGTAGTATTCTTGGTATGAGAACCTAGGAGACTAAGAATATAAGCATAAAAGTTCTTTGGTATGAGAACCTAGGACACTAATAAATATAAGCATAAAAGTTCTGACTTGCTTTTTTTGGGCTGTAGGTATATTCTCTATAAACTGCAAACCACTGCGCAATAACTCATAAAAGGGCACTCTACACTTATTCTCATCAACTAACAGCCAAATAACATCTAGACAGCTGTGCAACCATTCAATCAGAGCTTTTTCAGGTCTCCAGGATCTCACACTATCAGATTCATCAACTCCATGTTGTCTTTGATCCCAGTTAACCAGCCAATTCAACATATGATGAAAAATCTCAGAATGAGTAGCTGGCTTCAAATTAAACTCAAGACCAGTTAAAATAATCTTACAGCATAGTTGGCGTAGGCTACATATAGCATTATCCCTACTAGATAAGTTAACTCTTGATGTAGAAGGTTGCCCATTACCAGAAATATCAGAAGATTTAACAGGAGACACTGTTGCAAGCAAAGACGGTTCAATTGCAGACTGAACAGGAGAACCAATACCATGTACCGAAGCCAATGGAGATGTAGGATTCGAAGGTTGAAAATTTGATGAATTAGGGATTGCACTAGAAGAAGGAAGTATCACATTCTGCGAGGAATTCATAGATGAGACAGCTGACACAGTTTGACCAGCTTGACCAGCTGACATTTCCGCAGAGGATACAGAAGAAAGCAGAGATGGCAAGAAGGTATCCCAGTTAATATACCCTATACTACATAAGCTCCTCAGTGCAAAAAGGAGAAATTCTGCACGAGGGGCATGGTTACAACACTGAATAACTAAAGATATAAGCACTGATTCGGTGACAGATCGCAGCTGATCTTGATCCTGAATTAAATACAAGTCTCATCGTTAACAGCCATTATAGAAACAAACATGATTAATAAGGTTTATGATTGATTCTAACCGGAAACTGGCTCTGCAGTTGTTCAAAATTTATAAGGAATTGCTCGTTTCGGGGAGGTAACTCTCTGTTGAGAGCAAGTACTCGCTTTTGTGTTTTGTTCCTGAGAAAAGGTATGTTCATGTTAAATTAACAACCAATAAACAGAAGCAAACTATAACAAGTTTCGAAAATGAATTAACATAGCGTTTGGGAAGTAAAGAAATGCTAGAATTCAATACTTACAATCTCTTTTTATTTAAAAAATGCATTGACATGATTTTGCAGTAACCTCAATTCAAATGAATTTTTCGCAATTGATTTACTCTAAACAATGCGGAAAATAAATAATAAAAAAAAAAAACTGGCATTATGTTAGCAAGAGAACTAAAAGAGCAACTTCTTTTTAAAGTGTGAAATTTCAATTAAAAGGAATCTAAGAAACCCTAATTAAAAGAAACTACATGATTAACTCACGGTGGTTCGCGTGTTGAATCGTCATGTTTTTGGCGGCTACTTCTCTGCAAGAAAAAATTGAAAAAAAAAAAGGTGACACGGATAGGGAAGTAAATTACTCCTAAATAGAGATTAAAGAGATCGATAATGGCAGCACGGGCCGGCTGGAACTGGTAACCACGAGAAGCAGCTGTTGTAGCTGCTATTGATCTCTGGTTTTGGTCCATTTTTCTTCTGGATTTCTTTCTCACTTCATTTTTCTGTATAGAAATAGAATTTTCTTGTTAAGCGACCAGTGAAGAACAATTCACTTGCTGCAGTTTGAAAGTCTAGACGGGTAATTCCGGTATGATTTTCTTCTTTTGAATTTTGGGTCGGGGCCCGATATCCAATTTAGTGATAACTGCATGTCGTGGAGGCGACTATTCTTAGCCTGTTCTTAAACGACAGCTCGTGCAGTTCTTGCTTATTTTTAAAATTATAAATAATCAGTCATTTGTTTGTGTGTTACATAGTTTTATTATTATTTTAATTCTAAGATTAAATTGAATAAATGCTATTTAATAAGAGATTTAATATTTAATATTATCTTACAAAATTTTAAAATAATAATAAATTAATTATTTTTAAATATTTTAAATTTTTATAAAATTTTAAAATTTTATTAATAATAATAATATAAAAATTATCTATTACTGTCGAGCAACCTCCCCAAAATTGACGTTGTCATAGCCATCATCCAGCAAGAGGAGACTAGAAGCGTGATTATGAGCACAACTAATAGTTTCGACAACACAGAGAATAAGGCCTACATCTCTTACCTCTTACACCCTCGCGAGACGGCTCGAGCGAGAGGTGCGACCACTGCAGGAGGCAGGGGCACTCTCAGGACCGCTGCTGGCATCTCCATCCCCATCTGCGGCCGGGTCTTAGTAGGGTTGAGAGAGGAAGAAGCGGGAGACGAGAGAAAGAATAGAGAAGGAGATTTAGCGGCTTAGGCATCACAAACTCCTCTAACCCTAAGGGTTATGAGGAGGCGTCTGGATTGAGTTAGAAGGTAAGTAATGGGTCGGTCTCTTTTAATTTAATCCGACTCGGTTCCAGCGATCCGACCCGACCCAACTCCAGCAATTGGGCTGACCCGGATCCGACCCATTTTGTTCTACAGACCTGACCCGACAGAAAAATCATAACTATCTCAATTGATTTCTCAGCTTCAGTCAATTATTCAGCTCCAGCAACCCCGTGGGTCAGGTTTGGTATCTAAAAATTATGTAATTTCCTTAAATGCCTCTCAAAATTGGATCATCAATTCCGGGGCAACGGATCACATGACATGGGATGCAATAAAATTGCACAATTTTGTACCTACTAATTCCCAACATATGATCGTTGCCAACGGCGATCAAGCTGAAATCTCTAATTTTGGCTCCTCAAATTTATTGCATAATAATATCCATAATATTCTTTTTTTGGCAGATTTTAAATCTAACTTATTATCTGTCGGTAAGATAACTAGAACTCTAAATTGTAATGTTATATTCTCATCGACTGCAGTATTGTTTCAGGATCGAACCATAGGGAAGACGATTGGTGAGGGTCGCTTTAAAAATGGCCTGTATTATCTCACAGCCTCCACTAACCAGTGTCTTGTCTCGACCAACCCTGTCAATCAAGAAATGTTGATACATCGGCGGTTTGGGCATCCGTCCGATCGAGCCTTAGACCAGCTTTTTTGTCTAAAACTGAATTCTAGTTGTTGTGACATTTGTAAATTTGCTAAAATTGAATAAAAAGCCCGTTGGATGTAAATGGGTGTATAAAACAAAATACAAGCATGATGGAATAATTGAGAGATATAAGGCTAGGTTGGTAGCAAAATGGTTCACTCAAACTTATGGGGTGGATTATCAGAAAACCTTTGCTCCAGTAGCTAAAATGAGTATTGTTCGTATTTTATTGTCTGTTGCTACTAACTCAGGATGGAGCCTATTTCAAATGGATGTTAAAAATGCATTCTTCCAAGAGTCCCTAGAAGAAGAAGTCTATATGATCCTTCCTCCAGGTCACAAATCTACCTCCGATCATTCTCTGGTATGTAAGTTGAAAAAGGCAATCTACGGATTGAAACAGTCTCCAAGAGCATAGTATGCCAAGCTAAGCCATTTTCTCTTAAAAATCAATTTCAATAAATGCGCCTCTGATTCCTTTATGTTTGTAAAGCACACTCATACATACAATATTATTATTCTCGTTTATGTCGATGACATTATCATAACCGGTAACAATAATGAGGAAATTGAAAAGGTTAAGCTAAAACTAAAAGGAAAATTTGATATCAAAGATTTAGGTCAACTATCATACTTCCTTGGGATAGAAATAGCCAAATCACATAAAGGTCTATTTTTGTCTCAAAGAAAGTACGTTCTTGACCTATTAAAGGAAACAGAAAAAATAGGAGTCAAACCAATAAAGGTCATCATAGAAACAAGACAACAAGAACCAACAGTCAAGGACTAAAGGTCAAGGCCTCAGTACAGATCATCACAGGCCTTAAATTAGGGAAAAGGAGCAACCTTTGTTTCCTAAGAAAGAAAGGTCGCTTCCACCTTTCCCAGCCTAGAAAGGGACGTTGACATAGAGCATAGGGAAGCTACTAATAGCAAGAAGACCGTTATACTCAAACTTGTATATAACAGAACATTCATATGCATATAATCTCAGAATTCTTGCTTATATATTTCATCACAGATTAATAAAGCAACAAATTACATTTTCTACAACAAGGCGTTAAGTAACGACGGAGGAGGAGCTGATAATTCGGAGTTAATTTGTAAAACCTTGTTTGCATGGAATGATGCCGTTTCTCCACATTTAGCAGCGGAGAGAGAGAATGATATTGTGGAGGATGCTGCTGTTTTAGAGAGTTTAAAAAAATGAGCTGGAAGTAATTAACAAAGATAAAAATAGAAAATTCGATTCTTTTTGTATTGTTGAGACTGCTGGTGGTGTTGCTAGTCCCGGTCCTTCTGGTACTTTACAGTGTGATTTGTATAGGTACGTGATATTTCCTTTTATGTGTCTTAATAAGCTTGAATTGTTTTATTAATAATTTATTTTGTTTTAAAACATGTTAATAGACCTTTTCGGTTCCCTGGTGTACTTGTGGGAGATGGGAGGCTAGGTGGTATTTCAGGAACAATTTCTGCTTATGAAAGTTTAAAACTTCGAGGTTATGATATTGAACCTGGTGTACTTGTGGGAGATGGGAGGCTAGGTGGTATTTCAGGAACAATTTCTGCTTATGAAAGTTTAAAACTTCGAGGTTATGATATTGTTGCTGTTGTTTTTGAAGATCATGGCCTTGTTAATGAGGTCCCACTACTCTCATATTTGCGTAATAGGTAGTAATTTTGAGGCAATTCTTTGCTCAATTGGTACTTTCTTCTATATTATAGGTCTTATTAGGAATCACTTTTATAGTGTTCGGGTAAGTCAAAGATTGCAAGAATTCAAATGAATTGAATTCTATTTAATATATTCTCATGTTTGGAAATGTCTTATTTTTTAGAATACAATTCTTTCAACTCAAGAAAATAAGGCATTTTGAAAGAAATGAAATCGTACAATAAACTACATCATTTTGCAAGAATTCAGTTGATTTGAATTTTTGCACATAATCATTCCAAACTAGGTCAGTTTGCCTTTATGAGTCAAGTCTTTTTAATTCTTTTAATGTTTTGTATTTTGCTAGGGTGCCTGTGATATTACTGCCACCTGTTCCAAAAGATATGTCAAATGACCTGGTGGAATGGTTTGCAGATTCTGAAAAGATTTTTAATTCCTTGAAGGACATAATGGTATCTGATTTTTAAAAGAGAAATGAAGATTGAATGATATGCCAAGAAGGCAAGAGATGTCTTATGGTGGCCATTTACTCAAAGATAGACTTGTTCCGGAAAAACTATTACTATAATTGATTCAAGATGTG
This sequence comes from Ricinus communis, assembly GCF_019578655.1. NCBI lineage: Eukaryota > Viridiplantae > Streptophyta > Magnoliopsida > Malpighiales > Euphorbiaceae > Ricinus > Ricinus communis. Next base: position 19,155,205 of record NC_063260.1, read on the forward strand.
GAGAGAATTTTGCGATACAAGGTTAGTGTTGTAACAAACAAATGAATCACCTTTACAAACCTATTTTCAACTTTTATTCATGTTGACCAATTGATAAAGTGAGCTGTATTTATTATTTTGTCTAGGTTTATAGACAAATTATTTATGTTTTTCGTGCTTGTTGTCGATTGTGTGAGAAGTTCCAATGTAAAGCACTTATTTCTCTAACAACTCAAGCTAATTTCATTGTCTTTCAATTACAGGCTCAAAATAAGTCCAAAACTGAACAGTTAGATGCATGTGCTAGTTGGTGGACCCAAGGGCCTCATGCTACTCTACAGGTCCTCGTTGTTACATGTTAATGTTTCTCTACGCTCTCTGTAATGATGTCTGAAGGTCAGATAGACACTATTTTACTATCTTAGATGCCGTGCTTTATTTTCTATTTTACTATCTATTTTACATGTTAACGTAGCCGTGATGGAGCATTTTTTGTTAACTGGTGGTCACTTGGTTGTGGTTTACTTTCAGGTATTAGCTCTTAAAGGGTCTTACCATGGTAATACACTGGGAGCTACGGAAGCACAAGCGCCATCATCTTATACAGGTTTCCTTCAGCAACCATGGTATGGATTCTTATTTTAGTCCTAGAAGCATAATTTTTTATTACTAAAGCCAGAACATCAAGTCAATTTGAATATGTAACACTGTCTTGTAAGTGTTTGTGCTTAGTACAACATTGAGCTGGCTAATGTGCAGCCCCATGTTTATTTAATTTTAGTATTTATTACATACTTTTCAAATGCAAATGATATGATATTGGTTGAAAGTCATATGGCAATGATAAGTGAAAGATTCACAATTTATTAATTCCACTAGAAATTATCAAACTCATTGAAAGCATTAGCATTTCAGCATAAAGGTTGAATCCCAGAAAATATGAGAGATTCAATTCACTAGTTGAAACATCTATGGCGGTCATGATTGTTACATAAGATCTGTACTAGTCCATTTTTGCAGCAATGTGACTGCATGTTAGAACATTTACAAGAGCCCCAACCTCTTTTTGGAGCAAAATATATTATCATTTTTCATGCTTATTTAGCTGGATTAAAACTGGAAACAATCTAGTTTGCTCGAAGGGGTAACTAGAGTAAGTATTACTTGAAGTTAAATTAGGTAAAAGTTTGAAATCAAGCAGTCAGTTTGTTAGGGCATAGGTATTCAGTTGCCTCAGCAAGTAGGCATTTAGATATGGTTATAGCACTGCACAAAACTATGGAAAAATCGATACCGTAACAGGAAAAATACTTGAGAGGAGGTGGTGCAGATAACAACTGCAGTCATCAGCTGGTTGCTAGGGGTAGCAGAGATTATGATGCATATGTTGATTAAGAGTTCTTCTTTTGTCTCCTCAATTGAGGGAGAGAATGTGGCTATAGTGCAATTCTATAATTATGAGAATAATTCTTTTTGATTTTAACTTGTAACAAATCCTAAAGGAAGTAATGTGAAGCAGCACAATGTCACTAATTACATGACGTAATTTGTGGAAGGATGGAAAACTTGTTGCTTTTGGAAATTTTTATCCGTCATGTGAGACAAACTTTTCAACGATCTTTAACATAATTAGGGTGGGTGAGTTGGGAGGAGGGTACGGTCGGGGCAATAGAGGAAGTGGGGAGAATTGAGAGATGGATTTTCAAATTATGCAGACAGCTTACATAAGGTCCATATGTAAAATTTTGTTGTTTTAAATATTTTAGTCTAGGGTTTACAGCTTCTTCAGTTTAGCATGGTAAGCGCATTCTTATAGGCGAGTCAGTGTGTTGGCTCTCTTATACGCTTTTGACTTGGAAATTCAATGGTTTTATTTTTATTGATTCCTAAAAATGTAATGTTCTTGTCATACAGAATGACATTTGGCGTTAATGCAAAATTTAGTTGCGTACAATTTTTAGTAGTAGAAAAATAATGAAGCCATCAGTGGTTTAATTTGATCAATCATTTGCCCTCTGTAATTTGACAAGTACACTGGAAGAAGCCTTTTTCTAGATCCTCCTACAATCTTTATGTGCAACAGCATATGGAATCTAAACTTACCTGATGCGATGCATTCTGAAACTGCAACTGATAAAGTCATGGGTTAGTAAACATGAAGTCTTCTATTCTTTCTTTTGACTCTAGCTACTATCTTTATTGTCACTATAGTTTCCTATCTTATAACTTCTGCAGCGTTTGGCTCGCGCGATGAACTTTTTGATAGGAACAGGGACTCCTCAGATCTTTATGGATTGTATTCATCATATGTATCACAGCTGTTATCACAATATTTAGGATTAAAAGGAACTGCCCATATTGGAGCTTTACTTATAGAACCAGGCAAGAGAATCATTAGTATTTGGTATTACATATGCTATTATATCTCATAGTGTTCAGTTAGTTTCTTAGAGAAATTCATGATGAGGATCCACTTTTTACATACTCTTATACTATGTTACTTGATTTTTTGCATCAAATATGTAACGTGATTTATTGGAGGTGCAATTGATTTTTTATCCCTGAAGCATAAAAAATGTACTTAAAATATTCATTTGATTCTGGTTGTAGCTCAATGCCCTTTTGCATGGACACTCCTACTCTGCTCATGCTATGGGATGCGCAGTAGCCGCCAAATCCATTAAATGGTTCAAAGATCCTAGCACAAACCCTAATATCATTTCGGAGGGAAGAATGTTTAGGGAGATATGTGGAAATTATATTTTTAATTTTTGTTTCTTTCTTGCAGGTAGTCATCCATCATCTACATAATATAGTTGATCGCTGACCACCGGATGCCACAGTTCTAATATCCATATTAATTAATTTCTTTTTTAAGAACCAAAAGTTTTGGCTAAAAGTGAACATTTGTCTGCTGATTTTCACAATAACTAAGAAAGTGAAAACATGTACTTTGTCTCCAATATAAATGGGAGAAAAAAGAGGGAAGATCAAATCATTGGCAAAGTAATATTCTGTTTACTACTATTAGCATGTTCATTTTTTTAGTGAGAATTGAAATCTTATATTCCGATGATACCTTGAGCCATTAATTTGTTGTAAGATCTGCTTCTCAAGGTACAGCAGTTGATATCAAAATATTTGACATATCTATTCAAAAGTAAATTAGTTTGAAACTTCCTCAATTGGCTAGAAATGGAAGCGATAGCTTATCTATATATTTTTTTTCTTTTTAATATGAAAAATATAAATTTCCTAGATTAGGTTCTTATTTGATTTCCTAGTTCCCATGGTTCCAAGCTAAATTGCACATTATGAGCAATGGTGATGGAATATGCTGCCCTAACATCTCTTTTCACCTCCTTCTTCCAAAAACAAAAAGCAGAATAAATATACTGTTCTATAAATTGTTATAATTGGTTGTGCAAAGTTTGATTGTTGAGTAGTGTTATATTGTACTATTTTGAGTATTTAATTACATTTTTGTGTTTTAAGTTGAATTCATTTGTTCTTGAAATATGGGAAGATAAGTGTCTATTGAAATATTGTTATCACTGTCAAGGATACTATATTTCTTTTGGTGTCTGTTGCATTTTTTATGAGTCAATTTGGATTTTGTTATTAGGTATTGAGAAATTGTCTACACCTTATGCATTATGCGGAGAAGGTTTCTTTTACTTGCTGAAGTAATATAGTTGGATCTAATGTTTAATGCTAATCTATCTCGGGGTAAAATGATTTGTGGCAATAAGTAGGGGTTTATTTGATGGCTCTCCAATACTAAAAATATTTTATAGAAATTATCTAAAATAGTTTTTCTTGCTTTTTTTTGAGTTGCAAAATCACTAATTAAATTTTTGTATTCAAGTGTAAAACCATAAATTTTTATCATTTTCGCAAAGTTTTAAACTTGAGCGTTGTGCCCTATGGTCTTTCAGTACACTTCATATGCATCCAGTTGCATATGTTCACTCATGCATCATATAAGTTTCATGTCAAATACGCCGAGTAGCATATTGATCGGTCGGTCTTGGACATAATGCTGCAAGTTTTAAACAAAGCGAAAATGAAAAGTATACTAATAATATATTTTACTGAAAATTATTAAAGTATATTGAACGGTTCGAACAAGACTCGATGGATCAAAGTTTTCTGTATGGATGATGTTTGGCGCTCAAAACGTTACACTAAACTGTATGGTGATTGCGAGTAAAGTGTACATGATAGGCCTTTTCATAACATGTAGATGTTCTTCCCGACTTCCATGGAAACATGTATGTGATTAATGATGATAAGGCTTTTCAGGTTAGAGTGCCTAAGTTTTGTTATACATCTTTTAGCTGTTAAATTGTTCATGCTATAGGTCTCCTGCTGCAGATCCAAAAGCAAAAAGAGAATTATTTCTGGCATGACCCTTGACACAAGTGATAGACAATTGGCTCTTCTATACCTTGCTGCTGTTCAGGGTATTGCATATGGTACACGCCATATTATGGAGCATTGCAATGCTCATGGTCACACAGTAAGAAAGCATCTTTATGCACTTTTTTTTTTCTGCAGTTACATGTTTTATATTATGTATAAATATATAACTGGACCTCATATTTTTAGTTGACTAGTGTTATTAAGAGATTTCTTTTATATTGTAATAGTTTATCTTTTCAGTTATGTGTTTCTTAGTTAATGGAATGATGACTATATCACAAAATGTAATTTGTTTTAACACTTTCTATTCTTTCTTTTATTTCTTTATTCCTGGCAAATTGACATGTTGCTTGCATGTGGTGGCCTGTGAAAAAACCCTCTGTTTTTCCAAGAACATACAGATATTATTGGCACTTATCTTCACTCTTTTTACTATTTACGTCTTAAAATTTTTTTCCGTAATTTTAAAATTAGTGTACATTATTTTGATTAATGAATAGCCTTTGTATGTGAATTTCCATTTATGCCACCGTGTGATGTTCATGTGTAGAGACGAGTTAAGAATAAGACGGTTGGTTTATGTGCTGATCCAACATTTAGATTAAGAAAAAGATTGGGAATTGGTTAACAATGGATATTCTTGCCCCTGCTATAGCTATATTGTTGCTTATCTGGTTCAACTATTGTACCATAAATTGTTGATATATGTGTATTTAATTGCAATTACCTCTACTGCAATTCTCCCTCATTATGTCTTTTCCTAGTTTGATATAATGTATGAATGAAATCTCAATGTTCACTAGTTATTAATTATTGTGAATATGCGAGGAAAGTCTTTCAATTTTGAATTGTTAGCTTGAATAGTTCATGGAACCTCAAACTGAATTTTGGATAGTTCATACCAGGAAGATTAGTGTTGAGTTTCATTGTTGGAAGAACTGAGTGGGTTTTGTATCAGTCAGTATTTGCTATAAGTTATTTGTACCATTAATGGTTTGAGTTGCTTTTGTTTCTTTGGTTTTTGGATGAGCGTGCTTCTTTCTGATCACTTTGCCCCTGGCTGCATTTGAGTTTGGTGTGCTGAATTATCATTTTTTGTTTTCCAAGAGAAAAAAAGGGAAATTTCTTGCAGCTCTTTATCATCCTTTTGACTCTGCATTTAAAGGCCCACCATCATCTTAGACTACAATTGCAATATATATTTTTTGTGCTGATCAGGTAGCACCAGTGAAGTGGTTGTAATATTTGTCTTCCCAATCCATCTTCTGATTTTTCTTTTAATTTTCTTCTGACTTTATTTTTATTTCTTAAAAGTTTTTTAAAATCAAGTTTTAGAAATTGCAAAAAGAGAAAAAGAAAAAGAAAGAGAATCAGAATCCCTACTTAGAAAAGTTGTATCAAAACAGTTTTCGGGGTTAGAGGTTTGGGGGAAATTGTCCATCGGTTTGTGCTTATATTTTAATATTTTTATTTTAAATCAATATAGAGTATCTATTATTTTTTGGTCTATTTTTATTGGTATGACTTCTGAAAGTGGATCTTTCTAGGATCAAAGTTATTAGTAGATTGACGTTGACGTTGTTCGGAATTAATTAAAAATATTTCATTTTTGATAATTAAATAGATCGTACAACTTATAGATATGTAAGAATTTTAAAATAAAAATAAAAATAGAAATACTAGTATAAAAAATTAAAATATTAATATCAATTAGATAAGAATTTTAAAAATTTATCAACGAAATAATTTATTCAAAATTTGGTGTCTAAATCTAATATAGAGAAAATGCATACAAATCATGAAAGTCAAAAGAAGCTTTATTTTTCTCATAAAAAAAAAAGATATTTCTGATTAAGGATATCCTTATGATTGTAAGACAGCAATTCCTATGCGTTATTTTTCTAGGTTAAGGATATCCTTACGGATTGTACCTTGGGCCTCTGGTTTCTTTATGGATAAGGAGAGCTGTAGTTGAATTCAGATGTGGTAGGGACTAGGAAGGGTGATAGGCTACTCCCCTTCTTGTGGCTTATGCTCAATGAACTGAAAAAAATGGAAGTTCACTAAAGTGGTGCAATCTACAAAACTATAATTATTTACAGGGTAGGATATTTTAATTACCTGCAAAAGCATGAATATAGGTTTCCTATTTACCGAATGTGAGGAATTTTAAGCTAGCCATTCACAACAGGAGACTTCCAAAATAACCAAAAGTATTAGAAGGGCTTAAAGAAGATTTCCATAGGTTGTTACACACTGTTTAGATAAGCGCTTGATTGGAATACTGAGTAATTTTTTTTTGTGTTAAACTAAGTACTAGATATTAGAAGAAATGCTATACAATTGGTACCAGTGCTTATGATGATGACATATAGTATAATTATGGCTTACTTAAAAGAATTTGGTTGATAAATCTTGACCTTTTTAGGAGGGTGAGTGAGAAAGCAATAACCGAGGTATTTCCAGAAAGAACGTTTCTGATATTTGATTATAGAATCATGGTTTTATTGGAATATCTAAGTCTCTAGTACTCTGACGGCCATAGATAGCCCGTCTGGCCGCACCTACTTGTATTTTAGTATGCATTTTGTCATTGAGTAATTATACAAGCTAAGGCCCTGTGATTATGTTGTTTATTAGGAGTAGAATTACCGAACACAAATATCAGTAGTGCCTAGAGGTATTTTTGTGGCATACGGATGGGTCTCTTTCATTATTTTTTAGCTGTTGATTGTTTGATTCTATGACAATATGGATAATAAGCTCATTATGTCTATGCAGTTTTAACTAGTCATTCTTTAAATGTTCTTGAAGTTAGTGAAAATAATGAAATGGAGTCTTTTTATTTGTGATCAATCATTAATAACATAACATATGTTTCCCTTTTGATTATTCTAACTAATAATCGCCTATTCTTTAGCATTTCCTTTATTGATTGCTATCGAACATGTGTTTTTCTTAGCAGTGATTTCTTGGCAGTTTAGGCTGGCTTTGAAGGTTGCCTCTGGATGTTGTGAGGCCATACGCATTCACGAGGTGAAGACAGAAGCTTTTACTGTCAAAGATCACAGAGGAGAATGTCAGTTCATTCATTGCCTTTTATTTCTTTTTTGTTTATATTTTCTATGGAATATGTGAAATTAATATTCTATTCCATTGACAGTATACAAAAAACACTACCCACCTGCATTAAATGATAATGTATGGAGATTGGAGAAAATTGGCAAGGATGGATCCTTTCATAAGAAGCTAAATAATCAATGAATATTCACAGTTGAAGAATTCTTAAGACTTCTGGTCAGGGATGCTCAAAGATTACGAAATGAAAGTGGGGGTTTGGGTTTTTGATTCAGTATGTTCCTGCCATATTCATATATTCTGATTTGCCTTTATTTGAATGTAGATACTAGGGTCTAGCATTTCAAACAAAATGTGGGATGCTCTTGTAGAGCATGCAAAGACTTGTGGCCTCAGTGGAAAGCTTTATGTTTATTATCCTGAAGATTCCAGGGACGTTGGTGTTATTTTTAATAATATATATGAACTAAATGGCCTTATCTCTGCAGAACAATATTGTTCAACTAGTTCTGTTTCTGATGATCAAAAGGTTAGTCTTGCATTCTTCTACATATGTATATTTTGAATAGTCTTTTATTATTTTATCCTTCATAGGTGTTTTAATGTCTCAGCACTCTATGTCTTAGCAGCAGCCAAATCCATTAAATGGTTCAAAGATCCCGGCATAAACCTTAATATCATTTCGGAGCGAAGAATGTTTAGGGAGGTATGTGGAAATTATATTTTTAATTTTTGTTTCTTTCTTGCAGGTAGTCATCCATCATCTACATAATATAGTTGACTGTTGACCACCATATGCCACAGTTCTAATATCCATATTAATTGATTTCTTTTCTAAGAACCAAAAGTTTTGGCTAGAAGTGAACTTTTGTCTGCTGATTTTCACAATAACTAAAAAAGTGAAAACTATGTACTTTGTCTCCAATATAAATGGGAGAAAAAAGAGGGAAGATCACATCATTGGCAAAGTAATATTCTGTTTACTACTATTAGCATGTTCATTTTTTTAGTGAAAATTGAAATCTTATATTCCGATGATACCTTGGGCCATTAATTTGTTGTAAGATCTGCTTCTCATGGTACAACAGTTGACATCAAAATATTTGACATATCTATTCAAAAGTAAATTGGTTTGAAACTTCCTCAATTGGCTAGAAATGGAAGCGATAGCTTCTCTATATATTCTTTTTCTTTTTAATATGAAAAATATAAATTTCCTGGATGAGGTTCTTATTTGATTCCTAGTTCCCATGGTTCCAAGCTAAATTGCACAATACGAGCAATAGTGATGGAATATGCTGCCCTAACATCTCTTTTCACCTCCTTCTTCCAAAAACAAAAAGCAGAATAAGTATACTTTTCTATAAATTGTTATAATTGGTTGTGCAAAGTTTGATTGTTGAGTAGTGTTATATTGAACTATTTTGAGTGTTTAATTACATTTTTGTGTGTTAAGTTGAATTCATTTGTTCTTGAAATGTGGGAAGATAAGTGTCTATTGAAATATTGTTATCACTGTCAAGGATACTAGATCTCTTTTGGTGTCTGCTACATTTTTTATGAGTCAATTTGGATTTTGTTGTTAGGTATTGAGAAATTGTCTACAACTTATGCATTATGCGAAGAAGGTTTCTTTCTACTTACTGAAGTAATATAGTTGGATCTAATGTTTAATGCTAATCTATCTAAGGGTAAACAGTATTTGTAGCAATAAGTAGGGGTTTAAAGTGGCATCACTCAATTGTTTAAAGTTTTTTATTTATTGTATATTATGGTATTTCTATTATATTTTTTAATTTCTTATACTTTCTATTTGTATCTAGCGTTTAATGTAAAGTAAAATATTTATCTTTCAAAGTAAAAGAGCTATTTCGATTTTTTTTTTCAAATCAGATATTAGATTTAAGGGAATAAATGCATTAGCTTTTAATGTGAAGTAAAACAACCACCTTAAAAGAGTCCTTCTAGTTTTTTTTTTTAAATAAGAAATTATTTCTTTGTATTTTGGTATTTCTATTATATTTTTTGCTTTTTATGCTCCCTATTTCTATCCCCCGTTTAGTGCAAAGTAAAAAAATCTATTATTCAAAGTAAGAGAGCCATTTCAGTTTTTTTTTTTTTTTAGTCAGAATTTGGTTTAAATCAACACATGCATTAGCTTTTAATATAAGATAAAACAACCATCTTTAAAAAAGTCTTTTTAGTTCTTTTTATTTTAAATCAAAAATTATTTCTTTGCATTTTGATATTTTTGTTATATTTTTTCATTTTTAATGTTTTTTATTTGTGTCTAGCATTTAATATAAAGTAAAAATCAATCTTTTAAAGTAAAAGAGCCTTTTCAGTTTTTTTTTTTTAAATCATACATTAGGCTTAGATCAAAACATGCATTAGCTTTTAATGTAAAGTAAGACACCATCTTAAAACAGTTCTTTCAGTTTTTTTTTTAAATCAGAAATCATTTTTTTGTATTTTGGTATTTTTGTCTCATGTCAACAAATTTTGAATTAATATCTCATGTCATTTCATTTCTTTGCTAGTTGTATAATGATCCACTTATTCTTCCTTTGATCATTCTATAAATTTTATTCTCCTCTCACTTATTCTTCACTATGTATTTCTAAACATAGAAAAAAAAAGAGATAATAATATATGCACAATATATATAAAAATTTCTAGCATATCAAAATAGTATTATATAGATATTTTGGTATTTATTCATATATATATATAAAGAGAGAGTATATGTATACTATTTTGAGTATAATATCAAATCCATTGGCATCACAACCAGTAAAACCATCAATAAGAGCAAAATAAAACTCATTCAGAAGATTCATCAAACACCTTAGGTGCATGTTTTAAATATCAGTTGTAATTATTTTTTTTTCTTTTTTTACTATAAATCAACAAATCAGAAACTCACAATTTTTTTCCAATTAATACATGTAACAAAGATTTATTCAAATAAACTTAGTTTTTCAAATACTCATAAATAAGAGATTCACATCACTCGCTATTTTCTTGAAAAATAATAAAGAAAATCTATAGCCAATTATAAGAAAGCAAAAATTTTGACAAAAAAATTCGTAAGAAAATATTTTTTAATTCTTCTAAAAAGATACGTAGGCTACAAAAACAGCCCATAATTTATGTTAATCTATATATGCATTTTTTACTTTAAAAAAAAATTGTTTCAAAAAAATATTTTAACATGTGGAACATTTACTATAAATTAGATTAACGACATACATTTTTTATTGTTTTATAATTATTTATTTTACTCATATAAATTAAATTATAAAGTCTTCTAATTTATGTATATATTATTTTGTTTATTATTAGTTAGCATGTTTCATTATGACTTTATATTTGATAATTCATAATTGAGATTTTTTCTAGCTTGATCCTACAAGAGAATGATCAATGAGATAGGAGCATCAAAGAAAGATTAACTGACCCACTCCAACTATCAAGTCAGATAGAGAAAGAGAAAGAGAAATAATAAGATTAGAGTTAAAATGAGTAACTTCGTATTCTACCTTATCCATCATGGTCTTTATATATAAAGCAATTAGAGTTTTAAGGTCTCTTTTACCCTATTGGTCCATTCATTTTCTTTACTCTTATTGTTTGCTTCCTTCTTGTGTTGTAGCTTTTCTATTGGCCGGTAGTATTATTATCTTTAGATGATGCCACCTGTCATGTGCCTGCTTCTTTGCTCTATTAGATCTCTTAAGTCAGGTCTATCTTAATGGCTCTTTCCAAAAAATGCGGTACATATGCAATGTAGGGCTTTTATATTAAAGAATTTCATCCTATTAATTTTAGAATATTAATTTCAGGCGTATGAATAATAAAAGTCAATTTTCAATATGATTAGGTCTTTCAAGACAGCTAGATAATTGTGAGAAAACAAAAAAAAAAAATTATCTCATATTTTCTTATTAATGAATATCTTTTATATATTTCTTATTTTATAATCTAGCATTAACAAAACATGTGTGGCTTTATCATTTATGATGCCCTATATATACTTTAAAATAAGCAGGAAGAGTAATACATAATTTAATTAATAAATACGCTTAAGTTATGGTCTAAATCAAAAAGTATTTGTATGTGATTTAATTAATACTTATCAGTTCTTAAGAACAAAATAAGCTTGTGGACATTTATATGAATAAGGAAACACTCTTTTACACAAAAAAGATAAAAATAAATAAAGCTTATTTTGATTTTCATGATTTGTATAGAATTTCTCTATGTTAGACTTAGACACTAAATTTTGAATAAATTATTTCGTTGATATTAAAGTTTTATCTAATTGATATTAATATTTTAATTTTTTATATTAGTATTTCTATTTTTATTTTTATTTTAAATTATTCACATATCTATAATTTGTACGAACTATTTAATTATCAGAAATGAAATATTCTTAATTAATTCCGTACAATGGCAATGGCAATTTAATAATAACTTTTATCCTAGAAAGATCCACTTTTGATTGTCATACCAATAAAAATAGACCAAAAAATAATAGATACTCTATTAATTCAAAAATAAAAATATTAAAATATAAGCACAGACCGATGGATAATTCTTTCTAAACCTCTTAGCTCGAAAATTGTTTTGATATAACTTTTCTAAGTAGGGATTCTGATTCTCTTTCTTTTCTTATTCTTTTTTTGCAATTTCTAAAAATCGATTTTAAAAAAGTTTTAAGAAATAAAAATAAAGTTATAAGAAAATTAGAAATCAAAAAATGGATTGGGAAGATATATATTGCAATCACTTCACTGTGCTACCTGATCAGCACAAAAAATAAATGTTGCAATTGTAGTATAAGATAATGGTGAGTCTCTAAATGCAGAGTCAAAAGGATGATCAAGAGCTGCAAGAAATTTTTTTTTTTTTTCTCTTGGAAAACAAAAATTGATAATTTAGCACACCAAACCCAAATGCAACCAGGGGCAAAGTGATCTGAAAGAAGTATGCTCATCCAAAAACAAAAGAAACAAAGGCAACTCAAACCATTAATGGTACAAACAATTTATAGCAAATGCTGATTGATACAAAAAAATGGGAAGTAATTATTATAAATACACTCCAATGATTAGAAAAAGGTTTTCCTAATCAGTCAACAAGAATGAGAGGAGCCATCAACTGAAAGACAAATTCACCCCTTAAAAATCTTTCAAACAGATTATTATAAATACACCCCAACGATGATAAAAGTAATTAGAGAGAAGCTTCTTGCTAAGTTCTAAGAAAAAGTAGCTAAAGGAAGGAACACTATACTGTACAGCTGTACAAGAAGAGATTTCTCTGATACTTAAATGCCCATAAACACCAAGAGGTCTTTTGAGACTTTCAAAACAAACAATTTAATGCAGTCCCGAGACCTCCAAAAATATATTGTTGGCCTAGGAAAGGCATTTGGCATCTTCACCTACCTTTTTTGATGCTGCAAATAGTCTTTTGACAACAACAACCTCCAACTACTATTCATCATCCAATTCAACAAGTTGTTCTTGCCTTTCAGCTGCTTTCTTCCTAATAAAGAACCCCCATCTTATTGCCGCCTTGATCTTCAGCCAGCCAACAACAACTTTATTAGGACGCACGCCATTCTCGTCATAGTTTGGCATTGGTGATGCTGCTATATAAGGTGGGAATGAGAATCCACCTTCAGGTATATTTACAGCGGCAATGCCCCCCCATGGTAAAGAGTCAAAGCAAGTGTTGCATATCTTCATTCTCAAGCATCTCATGACTTCGGATGCGAATCTCTTCCTCAGTAAAGTGTTCATCAACTCCCTTGTCCCGGTTGTTGGTCCAGTCATCAAAAGGATTGAGACCAGATGGCTGCATGTAAGAGCTAAGAGCTTGAAACCCTGAGCTAGATATGACTGAGGAGTACCAAGAGCTAGACCAACACTATTATCATTTCTCATCCCTTGAGCATGGTGAGGGTTGCTGATCAAAAGTTCATGTATTGTGAATGAGGTGCTGTCAAACTAGGTACTTGAATTTGGATTCACAAGCTGGGATTGGGCCGAGAATCCTGCTCCCATACTATCATTATTCCCTGACACAAGACAAGAAAACCCAAATAAGATGAGAATTTTAAAATTAATATACCCCTATTAACTACTTACTGAATATCTATAAGGACTTACCTCCAACTTGGAGGCCTGAATGCACAGAAGCCTGCTCAGTAGTAATTGAAGCTGGTAACCTCGACAATTGCATTTGATGGTCTGAAGCATTAGGGTAACCTATTTGGCCTATCTGAGGTTCATCTCGGTAAGTGTTTGACCTCTTACTTTGCTTAAAGTTCAGAAGAGACTTGCCATCATACTCTATAACCTCATTCCAACTGTCATATGCTTTTCTTAACCAACGTATCTATATATACCTACAAAACAAATTTTAATGAGTAAAATCATGTCTAAGAGAAGAAAATTAAGCAGGACCAACCGAGTTTGTTAGTTAAAAATTAAGTAAGCTCCTTTGGACAAAGATTTAGTTTCAAAGACCATGCAAAATGAGTACATTGCATCAGATATAGTCTCATCATTGAGATCGTAGACTCAAAGCAATGCCCAGCACAAGCAATAGTTTATGTTTCTGCAACATGCTGTAATATGAGTAATTAAAATAAATCTGAAACGAAAGACCCATGGATATCACTGCTATTGCTAATATCACTGAGAGGACACAGCTCTAGAAGGTCTTTAAAACTCACTTTTATAACAAACAGCCAGTGGATATCCATAAATTCAAGAAACTAATATATAAGATTCTCAAACCATATAATATTTTTTCCAACATGTAGTTATACATGTAAAATGCTTCTATATGTTCCGTGATATTTAAAAGATCCATAAAAACTCTAATACTGGAACTACAAGTGTACATTTTATCTAATTATCATACTTCAATAGGGAATAAAACATATAATTAGTACATCAAGATTCACACAGAAAATGTCACACATCAGTCTATACTCACCATAAAGAAAACAATAAACAACTACCATGAAGAAACTGACACATTCATTCTTGCAATATACAAGTAGTGTTACAGATAATAGCTTAAGATCACTTAAGTTTATAATTTGACATTTAGAGTTGAGCCTGAAAAAGGGGAAGAAAAGAAAGGAAAATAAAAATCATAGAAATAGTGTCAAATTAAACGAGCAGCAAACATTTGTATGCGTAGAAAAATGATGGCGCATATTGCAAAAAACTCAAACAGATCAATTAGGTCGTTCTATGATTTAACAGATGAAACACAAATTCAGCACAATTTTACTCACTCCCAAGTTTGTATGTGATTCAAATTGTTCACAGTAAAACCATGCAAAACAAAAACCATAGAGTGCTGAGACATTAAAACACCTAAGAAGGATAAAATAATAAAAGACTATTCAAAATATACATATGTAGAAGAATGCAAGACTAACCTTTTGATCATCAGAAACAGAACTAGTTGAACAATATTGTTCCGCAGAGATAAGGCCATTTAGTTCATATATATTATTAAAAATAACACCAACGTCCCTGGAATCTTCAGGATAATAAACATAAAGCTTTCCACTGAGGCCACAAGTCTTTGCATGCTCTACAAGAGCATCCCACATTTTGTTTGAAATGCTAGACCCCAGTATCTACATTCAAATAAAGGCAAATCAGAATATATGAATATGGCAGGAACATACTGAATCAAAAACCCAAACCCCCACTTTCATTTCGTAATCTTTGAGCATCCCTGACCAGAAGTCTTAAGAATTCTTCAACTGTGAATATTCATTGATTATTTAGCTTCTTATGAAAGGATCCATCCTTGCCAATTTTCTCCAATCTCCATACATCATCATTTAATGCAGGTGGGTAGTGTTTCTTGTATATTGTCAATGGAATAGAATATTAATTTCACATATTCCATAGAAAATATAAACAAAAAAGAAATAAAAGGCAAGGAATGAACTGACATTCTCCTCTGTGATCTTTGACAGTAAAAGCTTCTGTCTTCACCTTGCGAATGCGTATGGCCTCACAACATCCAGAGGCAACCTTCAAGCCCAGCCTAAACTGCCAAGAAATCACTGCTAAGAAAAACACATGTTCGATAGCAATCAATAAAAGAAATGCCAAAGAATAGGCGATTATTAGTCAGAATAATCAAAAGGGAAACATATGCTATATTATTAATGACTGATCACAAATAAAAAGACTCCATTTCGTCATTTTCACTAGCTTCACTAGTCATTTAAAGAATGACTAGTTAAAACCGCATAGATATAATGAGCTTATTATCCATATTGTCATAGAATCAAGCAATCAATAGCTAAAAAATCCAAGAATTACATGAAAGAGACCCATCCGTATGCCACAAAAATACCTCCAGGCACTATTGATATTTATGTTCGATAATTCTACTCCTAATAAAAAACATAATCACAGGGCCTTAGCTTGTATAATTACTCAATGACAGAATGCATACTAAAATGCTATCTATGGCCGTCAGAGTACTAGAGAATTAGATATTCCAATAAAACCATGATTCTATAATCAAACATCAAAGACGTTCTTCCTGGAAATACCTCGGTTATTGCTTTCCCACTCACCCTCCTAAAAGGGTAAAGATTTATCAACCAAATTCTTTTAAATAAGCCATAATTATACTATATGTCATCATCATAAACACTGGTATCAATTGTTTTAATAGCATTTCTTCTAATATCTAGTACTTAGTTTAACACAAAATAAATTACTCAGTATTCCAATCAAGCGCTTATCTAAATAGTGTGTAACAGCTTATGGAAATCTTCTTTAAGCCCTTCTAATACTTTTGGTTATTTTGGAAGTCTCCTATTGTGAATGGCTAGCTTAAAATTCCTCACATTTGGTAAATGGGAAACCTATATTCTATTTGTAATTATACAATCATCATACTATATTACAAACAATTCAATTCAAACATACAAACAAAATAAGTCATTCAAACAAAAAAATTAAAATAACCCAACATGACTTTTGAAGTAACTCTACCATGCAACTTAATAAAATTAAAGATTAGCTACTAACTTTATTATCGAATTATTTAGAGATGAGGTAAAGGTACTAAACTTAGAAATTGAAATTGAAATATTAAACAAAGTAAGAAAATTAAAGAGTTATATTTAGCTCAAGAATAAATGACTTAACTTTTCAAGTATTAGCTTCTAACTAATCATCAGTTTTTCAACTTAACTTATGCCGACGCAAACCTTATGTTCTTCGAGCTCCAACCTTCAAGCGCATGCCATTTTTAACAAATTAGAGTTTATAAATTTTTTATTTCTAACTAACAATCATCAGACTACATTGCAAAGAATTCAATTCAAAAATCAAACAAAAGAAGTAAAATAACCCAACATGACTTTTGAAGGAACTCCACCATGCAACTTAATAAAATTAAAAATTATCTACTAACCCTATCATGGAATTATTTAAAGATAAGGTAGAGGTACTAACCTTAGAAATATAAATTTTATATATTAAACAAAATAAGAAAATTAAAAAGTCATATTTAGCTAAAGAATAAAGAACTTGACCTTTCAAGTATCAGCTTCTAACTGATCATAAGTTTTTCAACTTAACTTGTGCCGACGGAAACCTTATGTTCTTCGAGCTCCAAGCTTCAAGCACATAATATTTTAACAAGTTAGAGTTTATAAATTTTCTATTTTTTAATTAATAATAATCACACTATATTACAAACAATTCAATTCAAACATCAAACAAAAGAAGTCATTCAAACAAAAATACTAAAAGAACCCAACATGACTTTTGGGGTGACTCCACCATGCAACTTAATAAAATTAAAGATTAGCTACTAACCCTATCATGACATTCTTTAGAGATGAGGTAGAGGTACAAACTTTAGAAATAGAAATTGAGATAGTGAACATAATAAGGAAATAAAAAAGTTATATTTAACAAAAGAATAAATAACTTAACTTTTCAAGTATCAGCTTCTAACTAATCATCAGTTCTTCAACTTAACTTGTGCCTACGCAAACCTTATGTTCTTCGAGCTCCAACCTTCAAGCACATAACATTTTAACAAATTAGAGTTTATAAATTTTCTATTTCTAATTAACAATCATCACACTATATTACAAATAATTCAGTTCAAACATCAAACAAAAGAAGTTATTCAAACAAAAATATTAAAAAAAACCCAACATGACTTTTGAAGGAACACCACCATGCAACTTAATAAAATTAAAAATTAGCTACTAACCCTATCATGGAATTATTTAAAGACGAGGTAGAGGTACTAACCTTAGAAATAGATATTGAAATAGTAAACAAAATAAGAAAATTAAAAAGTCATATTTAGCTAAAAAATAAAGAATTTAACCTTTCAAGTATCAGCTTCTAACTGATCATAAGTTTTTCAACTTAACTTGTGCCGACGCAAACCTTATGTTCTTGGAGCTCCAACCTTCAAGCGCATGCCATTTTTAAAAAAATAGAGTATTTTCTATTTCTAATTAGCAAACAAAAGAAGTAAAATAACCCAACATGACTTTTGAAGGAACACCACCATGCAACTTAATAAAATTAAAAATTAGCTACTAACCCTATCATGAAATAGTAAATAAAATAAGAAAATTAAAAACTCATATTTATCTAAATAATAAAGAACTTAACCTTTCAAGTATCAGCTTCTAACTGATCATAAGTTTTTCAACTTAACTTATGCCGACGCAAACCTTATGTTCTTCTAGCTCCAACCTTCAAGAACATAACATTTTAACAAATTAGAGTTTATAAATTTTCTATTTCTAATTAACAATCATCACACTATATTACAAAAATTCAATTCAAACATCAAATAAAAGAAGTTATTCAAACAAAAATATTAAAAAAACCCAGCATGACTTTTGGAGTAACTCCACCATGCAACTTAATAAAATTAAAGATTAGCTACTAACCCTATCATGAAATTATTTAGAGATGAGGTAGAGCTACTAACCTTAAAAATAGACATTGAGATAGTGAACATAATAAGGAAATTAAAAAGTTATATTTAGCTAAAGAATAAATAACTTAACTTGTCAAAAAGAAAAAGATTCTTGTCCGCCACTTTGTCCATCTTTATCATCTTATTTTGTCTTCTTGTTTTGTCCATTTTTCAAAAAGAAAAAGATTTTTGTCCATCACTTTGTTCATCCTTATCATCTTATTTTGTCCGTCTTCTTCCACTTGTGAAAAGGAAAAGATTGTTGTCCATTTAGTCAAAAAGAATATCATAATTATCAAGTCCATAACAATCATCTTCATTTTGAGGAGTGTAATTAGGTCCACCAGTGCTTCCAGAGCCTTCATCATCACTGTCTCCAGAGACTTGTGATAATGCTTGTTTCAGAGCTGCTTTAAACTCTTTCTTTGTAGTATTTCTAGATAATTTTGCTAAAATTTTGCTTTTGTCTGATAAAAAGTTGAATTGTCCCATAGATTGACTTGTCCGTGATATCATAGGATTCTTTCTAGAGAAATGTTTCAGAACAGTTTCTTTATTGGCTTGAATATCCTTACAATTGGTCCACCATTTGACACTATATTCTCGGGTTAGGCAGGCAATAGAATTTACATTAGGAGAGGGTTTAAAAGGTTTTACCTTGAATTGCCAGGAGAATATCCAAGGTAGGTTAAAGGTTTCAGAAAAAATGATTAATTTGTCATGCTTAAGAATAGGTAACTTTTCTTTAAAAATAGTGAATCCTTCCATAATCTTAGCAGGTAGGATTTCTGGGCAAAGTCCAAAATATGTCCACCAATCTGAAAACCAGTTTGAAAAATTTTTTGAATTGGTTTTGTGAAACATAAAGAACCAAGAGTGATTCCATTTTCGAAGGTAAAAAGTATTGTACCAGGCCTTTTGGTAGTCAAAGTAATTGTAACAAGGAGGTGTAAAGGTAACAGAAAATTTCTTTGCAGTATATGGGTTTTGGTTCCAATCTGTTAAAGTAAGGACTTTCAAAATTCTACATTTTGAATAAGAAATTTTTTCGGGCATATCTCGGTCAAAGGAATGTTCAATTTCTATTGAGTTGGTATCTAAAACGATAAGTTCATAGAATTTTTTTAATTTGTAGGAGTTTTCAGGAATAAAGAATTGTCCAGAAGGGAAAATATGTTGGAATATTTGCTGATAATTGGGATTTTCTAAATTCCCATTGAATATTTCATTTTCAAGAATGGTAACAATTTGTTGTTGTGGTTTTGTAAAGTATTTAGGTGGTTCTGGTTTAGAAGAACCGGGTTTGGTAACGGCTTGTAAAAAGTTTGAAGGTTTTGTAGGGGTAGAAGGTAAAAGAGTTTTGTCAAGAATTTCAAACCTGTTTGTAGAAACCAATGATGAAGAATGTCCAGACTTGTTAGCCGCAAAATCGGCTGGCGATAATTTCTTCTTTATGGGAGTGCCCATAGAGATTAGCTTGATTTCTTTCCCTGTAGAAATTCTCTTGTTAAAAAATCAGGTAAAGAATTTGAAGAGCCTTTTACATATTCAATATCAAAATCAAATATTCCTAAATGCCATCTGGCAAAAACTTGTTTTGAAACAAAATTTTTAACATCTTTTTCCAAAATATTTTTAGCAGCACTACATTCAATACGTAGTAAAAAATGTTTTCCAACTAAATCATCTTCAAATTTTGTAATACATAAAACAATTGATAAAAGTTCTTTTTTAATAGTAGAATATTTGGATTGGGTTTCATTCCATGCTCCAGAGTGGAATCTGACTAAGGACTCTGTATTTTGACCAGGTAACTTTTGTTTAAGAATACCCCCAAAACCTAAATCAGAGGCATCTGTTTCTACTATGAGAAAGGCATCTGGATGAGGAATAGACAGACAGGGTAAATGATGAATTTTTTGTTTAATGGTTTGTACAACTCGAGTATGTTCTTGTGTCCAGGGTTTTGGATTTTTTCTAAAACGATTGAATAAAGGTTTACAGAGAATTCTAATATCCTTGAAAAAATCAGACACATAATTAAGACATCCCAAAAATTTTTGAAGTTGATTTTTGTCTTTAATTTCATTAGGAAATTTAGAAGTAAATTCTAAAACTCTTGAAATTGGTAAAACATTATTTTCAAAAATTTCATGTCAAAGAAATCTACTTTTTGTTTGACATAATTTCATTTTAGGTGCAGAAACAACTAAACCATTTTGTTTAATTATATTATAAAATTTATGTAAATGAGAAAAATATTGTGCTAATGAATTTGAAAAAACTAAAATATCATCAATGTAAACAATGGTAAATGATTGATGATCATGAAAAATGTCATTCATAATTCTTTGAAATTCTGAAGGTGCATTTTTTAATCCAAATGGCATGACATTTCATTCATAATGACCAAAAGGGACATTGAAACCAGTTTTGTAACGATCTTTTTCATCAATTTGAATTTGCCAAAAACCAGACTTCATGTCAAATTTGGAATAAATTTTTGAATTGTAAAGTTTTTTCAATAAGTCTCTTTTATTAAGTATAGGGTATCTAATCCATTCCAAAACTTTATTTAAAGGTTTATAATTTATGACAAGTCTAGGTACACCTCGTTCTCTTTCAGCTGCATTATAAATATAGAAAGCAGAGCAGCTCCAAGGAGAACTAGAATTACGAATTAATCATTTTTGCTATAATTCATCAATTTCTTTTCTACAATGATTTTCAAGTTCTGTATTCATATGTATAGCATGTGATTTTGTTGGTATGTTATCTTCAGAAAAATCTTTAACATAAGGTAAAGAGATAACATGTTTCTTCCTATTCCAAAAAGCATTTGGAACAGGTGCACATAAGTCATTAGCAAAAAGATTTTTAATATTTTTTATTTTAGCTTTTGTTACATCAATGTCTAATTTTTTTCATTTTTAAAGATAAAATCTCTTTATTTAAAAAAGCAATTTATTTTTTCTTTTGATTAATATGATCATTAAAAATGCAATTTTTCTTTAAAATATTTATATCTTTTTCTTGTTCAGAGAAAATAAATTTAAAACAAATTTTTTTTCTAATAATCTAGTCTTGATACCGTGAGTGTCCACTGAAAAAGGATAAAGCAAAGCTAAAAATTGAGTTCCAAGAATAACAGTAGCTGAAAGATTTTTAATCAAGATAAAAGAAGTGTAAAAACATAATCCATCATTACAGATTTTAACTTTGGAAAGCTTATAATTTATTTGCATTTTTAAACCATCAGCAGTATGTAATTTTTCAGTTGTTTTTTCAAAAAACTGTGTAGGTACAATTCCTTCTTGAATACAATTTTGATCAGCTCCAGAATCAACTAAAGCAATTGTCTCTATTTTAAAATCATTTATAAGAATTCTAACAAAAATAAACCATTTATGAAAATTTACTCTGGTAATATGTGCTAAAAATTTATTAACATGTGAATCATTAGTATTTTCAGTAGACTCAGCAATTTCTTTATTTTTCCCATTTAGTTCCAATTTTAAGATTCTTTCTTTGAAATCTAAATTTTTATTTTTCAAATCATTGATTTCTTGTTTTATATTTTTAATTTCCTCTTGTAAATCTTGAATATTTGGTGTAAAATTTCTAGAAGATTTTGGTTCAAATCTTTGAAAAATTTCTTTTAAGTTATAAGGAACGGGTTCAGATTTTTAGTTTTCGTTATGCAAAACAATATCTCTCAATTTTAAAAAATATTTTTCTCTATCTGTAGGATCATTTATTTTGTCAATTAATTCAAAAAGATCTAAAAGAGTTTCTTTTGATAAAATATTTAAAGTTGAATTACAACAAGGACCTGTACAAATTTCAGGACCCTCACAAGTTTCAAAATCAGTATTAGAAGATGTATCACTTAAAACATTTAAATCATTTTCTTCAAAATCACTTAAATCAGAATTTTCAGGATCTGTATCAAATAGTAGAAGGTTAAGCATTTGATTTTTAAGTTTGTCAGAGATATCTAACTTATTGATTTTTTCTTTCATTCTACACTGGGATTTAAAATGACCAACACGTCCACACTTATAACAAACAGGAGGACTTTTCTTTTTATTTTTATTTCTATTTTTATTTTGAGGAATGTTTTTGGATGAAGAAGGTTTTTGAAAATTCGAAGTATTTCTTCTATAATTTTTATTAGAAGATTTTCTTTTCAAATATTTTTTGGTTTTTAAAGAAGGAGCTTGAATACGTTCATAACCGTATTGGGAACAGAAATCTCCTAATTCTTTTTTAGATTGTAAAAACTCAGTTTTAATTTTAGCTTTTAATTTCAAATCAGTACACAAAGCTAAGCCTTCATTATTAATAAAATTAATAATTTCTCCATAAGTTAAAGTATCATAAGGAATAACATTCCCATAAAAATCTCTAATTCTTGTTCTAACCTTTTCAGCAAATAATTTAGGTAAACCAGCAATAAATCTTTCTTTCCAAAAACTATGATTGCAATCAGTTCGAGAAAAAACTTTAGTTAAAAAGACATCTTTGTACTAGCGAAAATCTTGAAGTTTAGGACAAATTAAATTTGAAAGAATTTTAGAAGATCGAATTTGATATTGATTAGGTTCACGAACAAAACATTTTGTAATAGCGAATAGTAAAGTTGCCACAGCATCTTCTTCCTCAGTTTGAATAGATGTTTGATTTTCAGTTTTAATGACTATTTTTCTAGCATTTAAAATCCTTGATTTATCTTCTAGTGAGGTGTAATTATCCCACCAACCTTTTAATTGACCAGTAAACCCAGAAATTAACATTTGAGCAATTTTTTTATCAGTGTTATTTACAGATCTGGCTCTGTACGAAGTACAAGCCATGGTCATTTCTTGTAACATATTTAAAATTTGATATTCTGACAGACCATCTAAGTTCCACTCATAAACAGAATCTCCATCATATTTTGCTTGAGTAAAATTAACTCTTTCTTCAAACAAAACATCTGGAGGAGTAGGTCTAGGATAATAGTGTCTAGTTCTTGGTTTGTCGTATCCTCTTTTATTGTATATTTTGTTTATTTCAAGAGTATCATTAACAAATTGACTTTCTAAATCTTTAATTTCAAAGTTTTCATTTTGTTTAGATTTTTCAGAATTAAGCATGCTTACAGAAGGTTTATCTTTTAAAGACAGATTAGATAATTTTAAATTTATTTGATTTAAAATTTCATCTTTATCATTTAATTTAATTAGTTGTTGTTCAGGAATCTCGTGAGGCTGAAAATTAGGTTTCATAGGTATACCACCTGGCCTAGGTGTTTGTTGATTATTTATGTTAAATGTCTCTATCCTGTCAAGTTGTGAAGCAATTGTAAAAAGAATTTGGTTTGTATAATTATTTTGATTTTGGACGTTTCTTATATCTTTTAATAAAGGAGGTTTATCGTCATTTTCAGAGCTTATCTTTTTAAAGGGTGAAGCAATTATTTCTTGATTATGAACAGTTATTTTAACTTCTTCTAAAGGTGGATGAACAGAGATTATTTGTTTGTTTCCTACAGTTGTATTCCACGTTTTAGAAACTCTATCATTTGTAAAGAGATTTTTAAAAGGAAAATCTATATTATTATTGTTACAATAAATTTCAAACCAGATAAAAAACAGAACATTAATTTTAACAGAATTTAAATATTCATAAAATTTTTTCTTGAATAGTGTCTCTCTCCCCCCTTGAAAAATAGTTTTGAAACCATAAATTTTTTTCACGATTTCGTATATGATAATAGTCGGATCGTAAAAAAGGTTTATCTATTTCAAAAGGAGTAGAAATCATATTTAAAGTTGAAAAATTTTCCATAGTTGATCTTGAAGGTAACAAAACAGGTTCATCAGAATTTTTATCTTGATCTATGTTAACAGAATTAGTGTAAAAAGGTTGTGGAATCCTATTGTCAAAATCAACTCCTTGTAAATTTGTGTTCGAAATTTGAAAAACGTGTTTTGTGTGTGTAGAAGGTCTAGAATTTTCAAAAGTAGAAAGTCTAGAGGAAGGTAAAAAAGTAGGTGAAAAACTTATTTGAACAGAACCATTAGATTGTTCTAAAATTTGTGAAATTCTAGAATTATTTTCAATAGATTGTGGTTTATTAATTTCTTACAAATCCCAAGTTCCAGCTTGAGATAACTCATTCCAATTTAGTCTTTTGGGTAATTGTATTTTAGAATGTAAAGGATTGGCTTCAAATAAAATTGTTTCATTTCTTGTTAAAAAATGTTTAACTCTTGGATCTATAGTTGTTGTCATTACTTTATAGTAAATTCTATAAATGACAGCTATAGATCTGGAATTTTCAGCGAAATTCATGGTTTTAGTTTTAACAGTTAAAATTAAAGTGTCTTATTTAAGTCAAATAATGAAATTAAAAAATTTGGAGAACAGTTAAAATAAACAGGACCATTTGCTAAATTTGATTCAGCCATTGCCAAAAGTGAATTTGAAAAATTCAAATGTCGTGCATTTATTAAACAAAGAAAAATGGATATGTCTAAACCAATTCTAAATAAAGGTTTAACATCAATTTGAACCATGCCTATATGCAAAAATTTAAATTTCTTTTTAATATGTTCATGTAATGTAGATGATGAAAGTAAATGTAAATTTTCATGTGATTTATTTAAAGCAATAGTTTGTTGAATTTGTTTAATAGAATAATTTTGTGCAAAATCAAAAGTTCTAATACGATAAATACTATTAATGTTTTGTTTAGGGATAGACCAATTATATAACTGATTTTCTATTTCTGGAATATTAGACTCTTAAACAGTAAATTCCTCAGAATTTAATTTAGGAGTAGAAGAAGAAGAAGAAACCATTTCTCTACTACTGAAACTACGAAACAATGATGCCATAACCAAAGACAATAAACAGGTAAATAATGTTTAGGATAGTGGGACCAACTACCGGGACCACCCTGACCGATAATTGGGAAGACGGGCTGACCAACGGAAAACCGGGCTGACCAACGCTACCTTAAACAATATTACGAGTTTAATGACTAGGCTCTGATACCATGTGCGGAGCAGGATCGAATAATAGAGAAATAGTAGAAGAAAAGAGTTTAAAGAGTTTAAAGAAGAAGTAAAATAAAGAGAAGATGTAAGTAATATAAAGTTTTATTAAAGAGAGAATTTTACAAAGCTAGTAGGGAAGATAGTTCAAGCGTGTCTTCCCTCAACTAATTTACATCTATTTATAGTAAGGAGTAGGATACTATTCGGACTTCAAACAAACTTGAGTCCGTGATATTATTACAAAAGACAACAAAGATAAATAATTAAGCTACTTTGTCAAAAAGAAAAAGATTCTTATCCGCCACTTTGTCCATCTTTATCATCTTACTTTGTCTTCTTGTTTTGTCCATTTTTCAAAAAGAAAAAGATTCTTGTCCATCACTTTGTTTATCCTTATCATCTTATTTTGTCCGAATTATTTAAAGACGAGGTAGAGGTACTAACCTTAGAAATAGATATTGAAATAGTAAATAAAATA
This sequence comes from Ricinus communis, assembly GCF_019578655.1. Taxonomy (NCBI): domain Eukaryota; kingdom Viridiplantae; phylum Streptophyta; class Magnoliopsida; order Malpighiales; family Euphorbiaceae; genus Ricinus; species Ricinus communis. The sequence continues at coordinate 19,181,233 of NC_063260.1, forward strand.
AGAAAATTAAAAAGTCATATTTAGCTAAAGAATAAAGAATTTAACCTTTAGAGTATCAGCTTCTAACTGATCATAACTTTTTCAACTTAACTTATGCCGACGCAAACATTATATTCTTGGAGCTCCAACCTTCAAGCGCATGCCATTTTTAAAAAATTAGAGTTTATAAATTTTCTATTTCTAATTAGTAAAGAAAAGAAGTAAAATAACTCAACGTAACTTTTGAAAGAACACCACCATGCAACTTAATAAAATTAAAAATTAGCTACTAACCCTATCATGAAATAGTAAACAAAATAAGGAAATTAAAAAGTCATATTTATCTAAAGAATAAAGAACTTAACCTTTCAAGTATCAGCTTCTAACTGATCATAAGTTTTTCAACTTAACTTATGCCGACGCAAACCTTATGCTCTTCGAGCTCCAACCTTCAAGCACATAACATTTTAACAAATTAGAGTTTATAAATTTTCTATTTCTAATTAACAATCATCACACTATATTACAAAAATTCAATTCAAACATCAAACAAAAGAAGTTATTCAAACATCAAACACCACAATGCAACTTAATAAAATTAAAAATTAGCTACTAAGCCTAACATGGAATTATTTAAAGACGAGGTAGAGGTACTAACCTTAGAAATAGATATTGAAATAGTAAACAAAATAAGAAAATTGAAAAATCATATTTAGCTAAAGAATAAAGAACTTAACCTTTCAAGTATCAGCTTCTAACTGATCATAAGTTTTTCAACTTAACTTGTGCCGACGCAAACTTTATGTTCTTCGAGCTCCAACCTTCACAACTTAGAGTTTATAAATTTTCTATTTCTAATTAACAATCATCACACTATATTACAAACAATTCAGTTCAAACATCAAACAAAAGAAGTTATTCAAATAAAAATATTAAAAAAACCCAACATGACTTTTGGATTGACTCCACCATGCAACTTAATAAAATTAAAGATTAGCTACTAACCCTATCATGAAATTATTAAGAGATTAGGTAGAGCTACTAACCTTAGAAATAGATATTGAGATAGTGAACATAATAAGGAAATTAAAAAGTAATATTTAGCTAAAGAATAAATAACTCAACTTTTCAAGTATCGGCTTCTAACTAATCATTAGTTCTTCAACTTAACTTGTGCCGACGTAAACCTTATGTTCTTCTAGCTCCAACCTTCAAGCGCATGCCATTTTCCACAAATTAGAGTTTATAAATTTTCAATTTCTAATTAGCAAACAAATGAAGGAAAATAACCGAACATGACTTTTGAAGGAACATTAGCAAGCAACTTAATAAAATTCAAAATTAGCTACTAAGCCTATCATGGAATTATTTAAAGACGAGGTAGAGGTACTATCCTTAGAAATAGAAATTGAAATAGTAAACAAAATAAGAAAATTAAAAAGTCATATTTATATAAAGAATAAAGAACTTAACCTTTCAAGTATCAGCTTCTAACTGATCATAAGTTTTTCAACTTAACTTGTGCCGACGCAAACCTTATGTTCTTCGAGCTCCAACCTTCAAGCACATAACATTTTAACAAATTAGAGTTTATAAAATTTCTATTTCTAATTAACAATCATCACACTATATTATAAAAATTCAATTCAAACATCAAACAAAAGAAGTTATTCAAACATCAAACACCACAATGCAACTTAATAAAATTAAAAATTAGCTACTAAGCCTAACATGGAATTATTTAAAGACGAGGTAGAGGTACTAACCATAGAAATAGATATTGAAATAGTAAACAAAATAAGAAAATTGAAAAATCATATTTAGCTAAAGAATAAAGAACTTAACCTTTCAAGTATCAGCTTCTAACTGATCATAAGTTTTTCAACTTAACTTGTGCCGACGCAAACTTTATGTTCTTCGAGCTCCAACCTTCACAACTTAGAGTTTATAAATTTTCTATTTCTAATTAACAATCATCACACTATATTTCAAACAATTCAATTCAAACATCAAACAAAAAAAGTTATTAAAATAAAAATATTAAAAAAACCCAACATGACTTTTGGAGTGACTCCACCATCCAACTTAATAAAATTAAAGATTAGCTACTAACACTATCATGAAATTATTTAGAGATGAGGTAGAGCTACTAACCTTAGAAATAGAAATTGAGATAGTGAACATAATAAGGAAATTAAAAAGTTATATTTAGCTAAAGAATAAATAACTTAACTTTTCAAATATTAGCTTCTAACTAATCATCAGTTCTTCAACTTAACTTGTGCCGACGCAAACCTTATATTCTTCGAGCTCCAACCTTCAAGCGCATGCCATTTTTCACAAATTAGAGTTTATAAATTTTCTATTTCTAATTAGCAAACAAAACAAGTAAAATAACCCAACATGACTTGAAGGAACACCACAATGCAACTTAATAAAATTAAAAATTAGCTACTAAGCCTAACATGGAATTATTTAAAGACGAGGTAGAGGTACTAACCTTAGAAATAGATATTGAAATAGTAAACAAAATAAGAAAATTGAAAAATCATATTTAGCTAAAGAATAAAGAACTTAACCTTTCAAGTATCAACTTCTAACTGATCATAAGTTTTTCAACTTAACTTGTGCCGACGCAAACCTTATGATCTTCGAGCTCCAACCTTCAAGCACATAACATTTTAACAAATTAGAGTTTATAAATTTTCTATTTCTAATTAACAATCATCACACTATATTACAAATAATTTAGTTCAAACATCAAACAAAAGAAGTTATTCAAATAAAAATATTAAAAAAAACCCAACATGACTTTTGGATTGAGTCCACCATGCAACTTAATAAAATTAAAGATTAGCTACTAACCCTATTATGAAATTATTTAGAGATGAGGTAGAGCTACTAACCTTAGAAATAGAAATTTAGATAGTGAACATAATAAGGAAATTAAAAAGTTATATTTAGCTAAAGAATAAATAACTTAACTTTTCAAGTATCAGCTTCTAACTGATCATCAGTTCTTCAACTTAATTTGTGCCGAAGCAAACCTTATATTCTTCAAGCTCCAACCTTCAAACGCATGCCATTTTTCAAAAATTAGAGTTTATAGATTTTCTATTTCTAATTAACAAACAAAACACGCAAAGTAACCCAACATGACTTTTGAAGGAACACCACCATGCAACTTAATAAAATTAAAAATTAGCTACTAACTCTATCATGAAATTATTTAAAGACGAGGTAGAGGTACTAAACTTAGAAATAGAAATTGAAATAGTAAACAAAATAAAAAAATTAAAAAGTCATATTTAGCAAAAGAATAAAGAACGTAACCTTTCAAGTATCAGCTTCTAACTGATCATAAGTTTTTCAACTTAACTTGTGCCGACGCAAACCTTATATTTTTCGAGCTCCAACCTTCAAACGCATGCCATTTTTCAAAAATTAGAGTTTATAAATTTTCTATTTCTAATTAGCAAACAAAAGAAGTAAAATATCCCAACATGACTTTTGAAGGAACACCACCATGCAACTTAATAAAAATAAAAATTAGCTACTAATCCTATCATAGAATTATTTAAAGACGAGGTAGAGATACTAACCTTAGAAATAGAAATTGAAATAGTAAACAAAATAAGAAAATTAAAAAGTCATATTTAGCTAAAGAATAAAGAACTTAACCTTTCAAGTATCAGCTTCTAACTGATCATAAGGTTTTCAACTTAACTTGTGCTGACGCAAACCTTATGTTCTTCGAGCTCCAACCTTCAAGCACATAACATTTTAACAAATTAGAGTTTATAAATTTTCTATTTCTAATTAACGATCATCACACTATATTTTGTTCACTATCTCAATTTCTATTTCCTAGGTTCGTACCTCTACCTCGTCTCTAAATAATTTCATGATAGGGTTAGTAGCTAATCTTTAATTTTATTAAGTTGCATGGTGGAGTTACTTCAAAAGTAATGTTTGGTAGAGATGAGGTAGAAGTACTGACAAAGAAATAGAAATTGAGATAATGAACAAATTAAGAAAATTAAAAAAGTTATATTTGGCACAACAATAAAAAACTTATCTTTTCAAGTATCAGCTTCTAACTGATGATCAGTTCATCAACTTAATATGTGCCGAGGAAAATCTTATGTTCTTCGAGCTTGCAAGCGATTGAATTCAAGAATCAAACAAAAGAAGTAAAATAACCCAACATGACTTTTAAAGGAACTCCACCATGCAACTTAATAAAATTAAAAATCAGCTACTAACCTTATCATGGAATTACTTAAGGACGGGGTAGATGTACTAACCTTAAAAATAGAAGTTGAGATAGTAAACAAAATAAAGAAATTAAAAAGTTATACTTAGCTCAAGAATAAAGAACTTAACCTTTCAAGTATTAGCTTCTAACTAATCATCAGTTTTTCAGCTTAACTTGTGCCGACGCAAACCTTATGTTTTTCGAGCTCCAACCTTCAAGCACAAACCATTTTTAATAAATTAGAGTTTATAAATTTTCAATTTAAAATTAACAACCATCAAACTATATTACAAACAATTCAATCCAAACATACAATAAAAAAAGTCATTCAAACAAAAAATTAAAACAACCCAACAAGAATATTGAAGTAACTCTGCCATGCAACTTAATAAAATTAAATATTAGCTACTAACCCAATCAGTCTATATGGATAGTGGCGCCATTTCTTTCTAGCAACTCATATGCAAACACAGACAATCACATCAACATCAACAAACACCAAGCAACACTAATCAAAATAACAATAACAAAGCACTTGTAGCCTAATATTACTTGTCAAGCATATGCGCCTATGTCCGATGATTACCCCATCGCCTACGAGGTTCTAACACAATCTAGTTATGCAGTTAAAATCTACTTTTTCACCTAATGCATCACATATCATCTTAATCACTAAGTTTGGTCATTCTCATTCGCATTTAAACGCATGCATATTGCAAAGGAGAGAGGAGAAAAAGCATATACATACATATATGTGTAATATACTACTCACAGTAAGACGCTCCAGAGCTAACCTCCATCCGTCGCACTTAATGACTCCGGGTTATCTAGTCACAAATATACAAATTAGAGTTTATAAATTTTCTATTTCTAATTAACAATCATCAAACTATATTTTGTTCACCGTCTCAATTTCTATTTCCTAGGTCTGTACCTCTACCTCAACTCTAAATAATTTCATGATTGGGTTAGTAGCTAATCTTTAATTTTATTAAGTTGCATGGTGGAGTTACTTCAAAAGTAATGTTTGGTAGAGATGAGGTAGAAGTGCTAACATAGAAATAGAAATTGAGAAAGTTAACAAAATAAGAAAATAGAAAAATTTATATTTAGCTCAAGAATAGACAACTTAGCTTCTCAAGTATCGGCTTCTAACTGATGATCAGTTCTTCAACTTAACATGTGCCGAGGCAAATCTTATGTTCTTCGAGCTCCAGTCTTCAAGCACATACCATTTTTAACAAACTAGAGTATAACAAATTTTATATTTCTAATTAACAATCATCAAACTATATTTTGTTCACTGTCCCAATTTCTATTTTCTAGGTCCGTACCTCTACCTCAACTCTAAATAATTTCATGATAGGGTTAGTAGCTAATATTTAATTTTATTAAGTTGCATGGTGGAGTTACTTCAAAAGTAATGTTTGGTAGAGATTAGGTAGAAGTACTGACATAGAAATAGAAATTGAGATAGTTAACAAAATAAGAAAAAAAAAGTTATATTTAGCTGAAGAATAGACAACTTAGCTTTTCAAGTATCAGCTTCTAACTGATGATCAGTTCATCAACTTAACATGTGCCGAGACAAATCTTATGTTCTTCGAGCTCCAATCTTCAAGCACATACCAGTTTTAACAAATTAGAGTTTAATAAATTTTATATTTCTAATTAAACAATTATCAGACAATATTAGAAACAATGCAATTCAAACGTCAAACAAACAAAATAATTCAGACAAAAAAACTAAAATAACCCAGCAAGAACTATGAAGTAACTCCGCCATGCAACTTAACAAAATTAAGTATTAGCTACTAAGCCAATCAGTCTATTTGGATATTGGCGGCATTTCTTTCTGACGGCTGATTGAGATCATAATAAAGATGCAAACACAGACAATCACATCAACATCAATAAACACCTAGCAATACTGATCAAAATAACAATAACAAAGCACTTTAAGCCTAATATCACTTGTCAAGCATATGCGCCTATGTCCGATGATTACCCCATCGCCTACGAGGTTCTAACTCAATCTAGTTATGCAGTTAAAATCTACTCTTTCACATAATGCCTGCGGGCATATCATCTTAATCACTAAGTTTGGTCATTCTCATTCGCATTTAAACGCATGCATATTGCAAAGGAGAGAGGAGAAAAAGCATATACATACATATATGTGTAATATACCACTCACAGTAAGACGCTCGAAGAATAGACAACTTAGCTTTTCAAGTTGTACTAACATAGAAATAGAAATTCAGAAAGTTAACAAAATAAGAAAATAAAAAAAGTTATATTTAGCTCAAGAATAGACAACTTAGCTTTTCAAGTATCGGCTTCTAACTGATGATCAGTTCGTCAACTTAACATGTGCCGAGGCAAATCTTATGTTCTTCGAGCTCCAATCTTCAAGCACATACCATTTTTAACAAATTAGAGTTTAATAAATTTTATATTTCTAATTAACAATCATTGAACTATATTTTGTTGGTTACCTCAACTCTAAATAATTTCATGACAGGGTTAGTAGCTAATATTTAATTTTATTAAGTTGCATGGTGGAGTTACTTCAAAAGTAATGTTTGGTAGAGATGAGGTAGGAGTACTGACATAGAAAAAGAAATTGAGATATTAAACAAATTAAGAAAATTAAAAAAGTTATATTTAGCTCAAGAATAAAGAACTTATCTTTTCAAGTATCAGCTTCTAACTGATCATAAGTTTTTCAACTTAACTTGTGCCGACGCAAACCTTATGTTCTTCGAGCTCCAACCTTCAAGCACATAACATTTTAATAAATTAGAGTTTATAAAATTTCTATTTCTAATTAATAATCATCACACTATATTATAAAAATTCAATTCAAACATCAAACAAAGGAAGTTATTCAAACAAAAATATTAAAAAAACCTAACATGACTTTTGGAGTGACTCCACCATGCAACTTAATAAAATTAAAAATTAGCTACTAACCCTATCATGAAATTATTTAGAGATGAGGTAGAGCTACTAACCTTAGAAATAGATATTGAGATAGTGAACATAATAAGGAAATTAAAAAGTTATATTTAGCTAAATAATAAATAACTTAACTTTTCAAGTATCGGATTCTAACTAATCATCAGTTCTTCAACTTAACTTGTGCCGACGTAAACCTCATGTTCTTCAAGCTCCAACCTTCAAGCGCATGCCATTTTTCACAAATTAGAGTTTATAAATTTTCAATTTCTAATTAGCAAACAAAAGAAGGAAAATAACCGAACATGACTTTTGAAGGAACACTAGCATGCAACTTAATAAAATTAAAAATTAGCTACTAAGCCTATCATGGAATTATTTAAAGACGAGGTAGAGGTACTAATCTTAGAAATAGATATTGAAATAGTAAACAAAATAAGAAAATCAAAAAGTCATATTTAGCTAAAGAATAAAGAACTTAACCTTTCAAGTATCAGCTTCTAACTGATCATAAGTTTTTCAACTTAACTTGTGCCGACGCAAACCTTATGTTCTTCGATTTCCAACCTTCAAGCGTATGCCATTTTTCAAAAATTAGAGTTTATAAATTTTCTATTTCTAATTAGCAAACAAAAGAAGTAAAATAACCCAACATGACTTTCGAAGGAACACCACCATTCAACTTAATAAAATTAAAAATTAGCTACTAACCCAATCATGAAATTATTTAAAGACGAGGTAGAGGTATTAACCTTGGAAATAGATATTGAAATAGTAAACAAAATAAGAAAATTAAAAAGTCATATTTAGCTAAAGAATAAAGAACTTAACCTTTCAAGTATCAGCTTGTAACTGATCATAAGTTTTTCAACTTAACTTGTGCCGAAGCAAACCTTATGTTCTTCGAGCTCCAACCTTCAAGCGCATGCCAATTTTCATAAATTAGAGTTTATAAATTTTCTATTTCTAATTAGCAAACAAAAGAAGTAAAATAACCCAACATGACTTTTGAAGGAACACCACCATGTAACTTAATAAAATAAAAAATTAGCTACTAACCCTATCATGGAATTATTTAAAGACGAGGTAGAGGTACTAATCTTTGAAATAAAAATTGAAATAGTAAACAAAATAAGAAAATTAAAAAGTCATATTTAGCTAAAGAATAAAGAGCCTAGCCTTTTAAGTATCAGCTTCTAACTGATCATAAGACTTTCAACTTAACTTGTGCCGACGCAAACCTTATGTTCTTCGAGCTCCAACCTTCAAGCACATAACATTTTAACAAATTAGAGTTTATAAATTTTCTATTTCTAATTAACAATCATCACACTATATTAGAAACAATTCAGTTCAAACATCAAACAAAAGAAGTTATTCAAACAAAAATATTAAAAAAACCCAACATGACTTTTGGATTGACTCCACCATGCAACTTAATAAAATTAAAGATTAGCTACTAACCCTATCATGAAATTATTTAGAGATTAGGTAGAGCTACTAACCTTAGAAATAGATATTGAGATAGTGAACATAATAAAGAAATTAAAAACTTATATTTAGCTAAAGAATAAATAACTTAACTTTTCAAGTGTCAGCTTCTAACTAATCATCCGTTCTTCAACTTAACTTGTGCCGACGCAAACCTTATGTTCTTCGAGCTCCAACCTTCAAGCGCATGCCATTTTCCACAAATTAGAGTTTATAAATTTTCTATTTCTAATTAGCAAACAAAAGAAGTAAAATAACCCAACATGACTTTTGAAGGAACACCACCATGCAACTTAATAAAATTAAAAATTAGCTACTAACCCTATAATGGAATTATTTAAAGACGATGTAGAGGTACTAACCTTAGAAATAGAAATTGAAATAGTAAACAAAATAAGAAAATTAAAAAGTCATATTTATCTAAAGAATAAAGACCTTAACCTTTCAAGTATCAGCTTCTAACTGATCATAAGTTTTTCAACTTAACTTGTGCCGACGCAAACCTTATGTTCTTCGAGCTCCAACCTTCAAGCACATAACATTTTAACAAATTAGAGTTTATAAAATTTCTATTTCTAATTAACAATCATCACACTATATTATAAAAAATCAATTCAAACATCAAACAAAAATATTAAAAAAACCTAACATGACTTTTGGAGTGACTCCACCATGCAACTTAATAAAATTAAAAATTAGCTACTAACCCTATCATGAAATTATTTAGAGATGAGGTAGAGCTACTAACCTTAGAAATAGAAATTGAGATAGTAAACATAATAAGGAAATTAAAAAGTTATATTTAGCTAAAGAATAAATAACTTAACTTTTCAAGTATCAGCTTCTAACTAATCATCAATTCTTCAACTTAACTTGTGCCGACGTAAACCTCATGTTCTTCGAGCTCCAACCTTCAAGCGCATGCCATTTTTCAGAAATTAGAGTTTATAAATTTTCAATTTCTAATTAGCAAACAAAAGAAGTAAAATAACCGAACATGACTTTTGAAGGAACCCTAGCATGCAACTTAATAAAATTAAAAATTAGCTACTTAGCTTTTCAAGTATCAGCTTCAAACTGATGATCAGTTCATCATCTTAACATGTGTCGAGGAAAATCTTATGTTCTTCGAGCTCCAATCTTCAAGCGCATACCACTTTTAACAAATTAGAGTTTAATAAATTTTATATTTCTAATTAAACAATCATCGGACAATATTAGAAACAATGCAATTCAAACATCAAACAAAAAAGTAATTCAGACAAAAAAACTAAAATAACCCAACAAGAACTATGAAGTAACTCCGCCATGCAACTTAACAAAATTAAGTATTAGCTACTAACCCAATCAGTCTATTTGGATAGTGGCGGCATTTCTTTCTGACGGCTGATTGAGATCATAATAAAGATGCAAACACGGACAATCACATCAACATCAATAAACACCTAGCAATACTGATCAAAATAACAATAACAAATCACTTTAAGCCTAATATCACTTGTCAAGCATATGCGCCTATGTCCGATGATTACCCCATCTCCTACGAGGTTCTAACTCAATCTAGTTATGCAGTTAAAATCTACTTTTTCACATAATGCCTGCGGGCATATCATCTTAATCACTAAGTTTGGTCATTCTCATTCTCATTTAAACGCATGCATATTGCAAAGGAGAGAGGAGAAAAAGTATATACATACATATATGTGTAATATACTACTCATAGTAAGACGCTCCGGAGCTAACCTCCATCCGTTGCACTTAATGACTCCGGGTTATCTAGTCACAAATTACAAATTAAAGTTTATAAATTTTCTATTTCTAATTAACAATCATCAAACTATATTTTGTTCACTGTCTCAATTTCTATTTCCTAGGTCCGTACCTCTACCTCAACTCTAAATAATTTCATGATAGGGTTAGTAGCTAATCTTTAATTTTATTAAGTTGCATGTTGGAGTTACTTCAAAAGTAATGTTTGGTAGAGATGAGGTAGAAGTACTAACATAGATATAGAAATTCAGAAAGTTAACAAAATAAGAAAATAAAAAAAGTTATATTTAGCTCAAGAATAGACAACTTAGCTTTTCAAGTATCGGCTTCTAACTGATGATCAGTTCTTCAACTTAACATGTGCCGAGGCAAATCTTATGTTCTTCGAGCTCCAATCTTCAAGCACATACCATTTTTAACAAATTAGAGTTTAATAAATTTTATATTTCTAATTAACAATCATCAAACTATATTTTGTTCACTGTCCCAATTTCTATTTCCTAGGTCCGTACCTCTACCTCAACTCTAAATAATTTCATGATAGGGTTAGTAGCTAATCTTTAATTTTATTAAGTTGCATGGTGGAGTTACTTCAAAAGTAATGTTTGGTAGAGATGAGGTAGAAGTACTAACATAGAAATAGAAATTCAGAAAGTTAACAAAATAAGAAAATAAAAAAAGTTATATTTAGCTCAAGAATAGACAACTTAGTTTTTCAAGTATCGGCTTCTAACTGATGTTCAGTTCGTCAACTTAACATGTGCCGAGGCAAATCTTATGTTCTTCGAGCTCTAATCTTCAAGCACATACCATTTTTAACAAATTAGAGTTTAATAAATTTTATATTTCTAATTAACAATCATCGAACTATATTTTGTTGGCTGTCTCAATTTCTATCTCCTAGGTCCGTACCTCTACCTCAACTCTAAATAATTTCATGACAGGGTTAGTAGCTAATCTTTAATTTTATTAAGTTGCATGGTGGAGTTACTTCAAAAGTAATGTTTGGTAGAGATGAGGTAGGAGTACTGACATAGAAATAGAAATTGAGATATTAAACAAATTAAGAAAATTAAAAAAGTTATATTTAGCTCAGGAATAAAGAACTTATCTTTTCAAGTATCAGCTTCTAACTGATCATAAGTTTTTCAACTTAACTTGTGCCGACGCAAACCTTATGTTCTTCGAGCTCCAACCTTCAAGCACATAACATTTTAATAAATTAGAGTTTATAAAATTGCTATTTCTAATTAATAATCATCACACTATATTATAAAAATTCAATTCAAACATCAAACAAAAGAAGTTATTCAAACAAAAATATTAAAAAAACCTAACATGACTTTTGGAGTGACTCCACCATGCAACTTCATAAAATTAAAAATTAGCTACTAACCCTATCATGAAATTATTTAGAGATGAGGTAGAGCTACCAACCTTAGAAATAGAAATTGAGATAGTGAACATAATAAGGAAATTATAAAGTTATATTTAGCTAAAGAATAAATAACTTAACTTTTCAAGTATCAGCTTCTAACTAATCATCAGTTCTTCAACTTAACTAGTGCCGACGTAAACCTCATGTTCTTCGAGCTCCAACCTTCAAGCGCATGCTATTTTTCAGAAATTAGAGTTTATAAATTTTTAATTTCTAATTAGCAAACAAAAGAAGTAAAATAACCGAACATACTTTTGAAGGAACACTAGCATGCAACTTAATAAAATTAAAAATTAGCTACTAAGCCTATCATGGAATTATTTAAAGACGAGGTAGAGGTACTAATCTTAGAAATAGATATTGAAATAGTAAACAAAATAAGAAAATTAAAAAGTCATATTTAGCTAAAGAATAAAGAACTTAACCTTTCAAGTATCAGCTTCTAACTGATCATAAGTTTTTCAACTTAACTTATGCCGACGCAAACCTTATGTTCTTCGAGCTCCAACCTTCAAGCACATAACATTTTAACAAATTAGAGTTTATAAAATTTCTATTTCTAATTAACAATCATCACACTACATTACAAAAATTCAATTAAAACATCAAACAAAGTTATTCAAACAAAAATATTAAAAAAACACAACATGACTTTTGAAGTGACTCCACCATGCAACTTAATAACATTAAAGATTAGCTACTAACCCTATCATGAAATTATTTAGAGATGAGGTAGAGCTACTAACCTTAGAAAAAGATATTAAGATAGTGAACATAATAAGGAAATTAAAAAGTTATATTTAGCTAAAGAATAAATAACTTAACTTTTCAAGTATCAGCTTCTAACTAATCATCAGTTCTTCAACTTAACTTGTGCCGACGCAAACCTTATGTTCTTCGAGCTCCAACCTTCAAGCTCATGCCATTTTTCAAAAATTAGAGTTTATAAATTTTCTATTTCTAATTAGCAAACAAAGAAGTAAAATAACCCAACATGACTTTTGAAGGAACACCACCATGCAACTTAATAAAATTAAAAATTAGCTACTAACCCTATCATGGAATTATTTAAAGACGAGGTAGAGGTACTAATCTTAGAAATAGATATTGAAATAGTAAACAAAATAAGAAAATCAAAAAGTCATATTTAGCTAAAAAATAAAGAACTTAACCTTTCAAGTATCAGCGTCTAACTGATCATAAGGTTTTCAACTTAACTTGTACCGACGTAAACCTTATGTTCTTCGAGCTTCAAACTTCAGGCACATAATATTTTAACAAATTAGAGTTTATAAATTTTCTATTTCTAATTAACGATCATCACACTATATTTTGTTCACTGTCTCAATTTCTATTTTCTAGGTTCGTACCTCTACCTCGTGTCTAAATAATTTCATGATAGGGTTAGTAGCTAATCTTTAATTTTATTAAGTTGCATGGTGGAGTTACTCAAAATTACCGCTTGGTAAAGATGAGGTAAATCGCGAGAAATAGAAATTGAGATAATGAACAAATTAAGAAAATTAAATAAGTTATATTTGGCACAACAATAAAAAACTTATCTTTTCAAGTATCAGCTTCTAACTGATGATCAGTTCTTCAACTTAATATGTGCCCAGGCAAATCTTATGTTCTTCGAGCTCCAATCTTCAAGCACATACCATTTTTAACAAATTAGAGTTTAAAAATTTTATATTTCTAATTAACAATCATCATACTATATTGCAAACGATTGAATTCAAGAATCAAACAAAAGTAGTAAAATAACCCAACATGACTTTTAAAGGAACTCCACCATGCAACTTAATAAAATTAAAAATCAGCTACTAACCCTATCATGGAATTATTTAAAGACGAGGTAGATGTACTAACCTTAAAAATAGAAGTTGAGATAGTAAACAAAATAAGGAAATTAAAAAGTTATACTTAGCTCAAGAATAAAGAACTTAACCTTTCAAGTATTAGCTTCTAACTAATCATCAGTTTTTCAGCTTAACTTGTGCCGACGCAAACCTTATGTTCTTCGAGTTTCAACCTTCAAGCACAAACCATTTTTAATAAATTAGAGTTTATAAATTTTCTATTTAAAATTAACAACCATCAAACTATATTACAAACAATTCAATCCAAACATACAATAAAAAAAGTCATTCAAACAAAAGAATTAAAACAACCCAACAAGAATATTGAAGTAACTCTGCCATGCAACTTAATAAAAATAAATATTAGCTACTAACCCAATCAGTCTATTTGGATAGTGGCGCCATTTCATTCTAACCACTGATATGCAAACACAGACAATCACATCAACATCAACAAACACGAAGCAACACTAATCAAAATAACAATAACAAAGCACTTGTAGCCAAATATTACTTGTCAAGCATAGGGGCCTATGTCCGATGATTACCCCATCACCTACGAGGTTCTAACTCAATCTAGTTATGCAGTTAAAATCTACTTTTTCACATAATGCATCGCATATCATCTTAATCACTAAGTTTGGTCATTCTCATTCGCATTTAAACACATGCATATTGCAAAGGACAGAGGAGAAAAAGCATATACATACATATATGTATAATATACAACTCACAGTAAGACGCTCCAGAGCTAACCTCTATCCGTCGCACTTAATGACTCCGGGTTATCTAGTCACAAATATACAAATTAGAGTTTATAAATTTTCTATTTCTAATTAACAATCATCAAACTATATTTTGTTCACTGTCTCAATTTCTATTTCCTAGGTCTGTACCTCTACCTCAACTCTAAATAATTTCATGATAGGGTTAGTAGCTAATCTTTAATTTTATTAAGTTGCATGGTGGAGTTACTTCAAAAGTAATGTTTGGTAGAGATGAGGTAGAAGTACTAACATAGAAATAGAAATTGAGAAAGTTAACAAAATAAGAAAATAAGAAAATAAAAAAGTTATATTTAGCTCAAGAATAGACAACTTAGCTTTTCAAGTATCAGCTTCTAACTGATGATCAGTTCTTCAACTTAACATGTGCCGAGTTAAACTTTATGTTCTTCGAGCTCCAATCTTCAAGCACATACCATTTTTAACAAATTAGAGTTTAATAAATTTTATATTTCTAATTAACAATCATCAAACTATATTTTGTTCACTGTCTCAATTTCTATTTCCTAGGTCTGTACCCCTACCTCAACTCTAAATAATTTGATGATAGGGTTAGTAGCTAATCTTTAATTTTATTAAGTTGCATGGTGGAGTTACTTCAAAAGTAATGTTTGGTAGAGATTAGGTAGAAGTACTGACATAGAAATAGAAATTGAGATAGTTAACAAAATAAGAAAAAAAAGTTATATTTAGCTGAAGAATAGACAACTTAGCTTTTCAAGTTAATTTGTCATGCTTAAGAACAGGTAACAAATTATGCAGTTAAAATCAAAATAACAATGACAAAGCAATTTAAGCCTAATATCACTTGTCAAGCATATGCGCCTATGTCCGTTGATTACCCCATCGTCTAGGACATTCTAACTCAATCTAGTTATGCAGTTAAAATCTACTTTTTCACATAATGCCTGCGGGCATATCATCTTAATCACTAAGTTTGGTCATTCCCATTCGCATTTAAACACATGCATATTGCAAAGGACAGAGGAGAAAAAGCATATACATACATATATGTGTAAATACTACTCACAGTAAGACGCTCCAGAGCTAACCTCCATCCGTCGCACTTAATGACTCCGGGTTATCTAGTCACAAATATACAAATTAGAGTTTATAAATTTTCTATTTCTAATTAACAATCATCAAACTATATTTTTTTCACTGTCTCAATTTCTATTTCCTAGGTTCGTACCTCTACCTCAACTCTAAATAATTTCATGATAGGGTTAGTAGCTAATCTTTAATTTTATTAAGTTGCATGGTGGAGTTACTTCAAAAGTAATGTTTGGTAGAGATGAGGTAGAAGTACTAACATAGAAATAGAAATTGAGAAAGTTAACAAAATAAGAAAATAAAAAAAGTTATATTTAGCTCAAGAATAGACAACTTAGCTTTTCAAGTATCGGCTTCTACCTGATGATCAGTTCTTCAACTTAACATGTGCCGAGGCAAATCTTATGTTCTTCGAGCTCCAATCTTCAAGAAAATACCATTTTTAACAAATTAGAGTTTAACAAATTTTATATTTCTAATTAACAATCATCAAACTATATTTTGTTCACTGTCCCAATTTCTATTTCCTAGGTCCGTACCTCTACCTCAACTCTAAATAATTTCATGATAGGGTGAGTAGCTAATCTTTAATTTTATTAAGTTGCATGGTGGAGTTACTTCAAAAGTAATGTTTGGTAGAGATTAGGTAGAAGTACTGACATAGAAATAGAAATTGAGATAGTTAACAAAATAAGAAAAAAAAAGTTATATTTAGTTGAAGAATAGACAACTTAGCTTTTCAAGTATCAGCTTCTAACTGATGATCAGTTCATCAACTTAACATGTGCCGAGGCAAATCTTATGTTCTTCGAGCTCCAATCTTCAAGCACATACCACTTTTAACAAATTAGAGTATAATAAATTTTATATTTCTAATTAAACAATCATCAGACAATATTAGAAATAGTGCAATTCAAACATCAAACAAAAGAAGTAATTCATACAAAAAAACTAAAATAACCCAACAAGAACTATGAAGTAACTCCGCATGCAAGTTAACAAAATTGAGTATTAGCTACTAACCCAATCAGTCCTATTTGGATAGTGGCGGCATTTCTTCCGAGCCAGTTGATTGAGATCATAATAAAGATGCAAACACAGACAATCACACCAACATCAATAAACCCCTAGCAATACTGATCAAAATAACAATAACAAAGCACTTTAAGCCTAATATCACTTGTCAAGCATATGCGCCTATGTCCGATGATTACCCCATCGCCTACGAGGTTCTAACTCAATCTAGTTATGCAGTTAAAATCTACTATCTCACATAATGCCTGCGGGCATATTATCTTAATCACTAAGTTTGGTCATTCTGATTTGCATTTAAACGCATGCATATTGCAAAGGAGAGAAAAGAAAAAGCATATACATACAAATATGTATAATATACTACTCACAGTAAGACGCTCCAGAGCTAACCTCCATCCGTCGCACTTAATGACTCCGGGTTATCTAGTCACAAATATACAAATTAGAGTTTATAAATTTTTTATTTCTAATTAACAATCATCAAACTATATTTTGTTCACTGTCTCAATTTCTATTTCCTAGGTCCGTACCTCTACCTCAACTCTAAATAATTTCATGATAGGGTTAGTAGCTAATCTTTAATTTTATTAAGTTGCATGGTGGAGTTACTTCAAAAGTAATGTTTGGTAGAGATGAGGTAGAAGTACTAACATAGAAATAGAAATTGAGAAAGTTAACAAAATAAGAAAATAAAAAAAGTTATATTTAGCTCAAGAATAGACAACTTAGCTTTTCAAGTATCAGCTTCTAACTGATGATCAGTTCTTCAACTTCACATGTGCCGAGGCAAATCTTATGTTCTTCGAGCTCCAATCTACAAGCACATACCATTTTTAACAAATTAGAGTTTAATAAATTTTATATTTCTAATTAACAATAATCAAACTATATTTTTTCACTGTCCCAATTTCTATTTCCTAGTTCCGTACCTTTACCTCAACTCTAAATAATTTCATGATAGGGTTAGTAGCTAATCTTTAATTTTATTAAGTTGCATGGTGGAGTTACTTCAAAAGTAATGTTTGGTAGAGATGAGGTAGAAGTGCTAACATAGAAATAGAAATTCAGAAAGTTAACAAAATAAGAAAATAAAAAAAGTTATATTTAGCTCAAGAATAGACAACTTAGCTTTTCAAGTATCAGCTTCTAACTGATGATCAGTTCTTCAACTTAACATGTGCCGAGGCAAGTCTTATGTTCTTCGAGCTCCAATCTTCAAGCACATACCATTTTTAACAAATTAGAGTTTAATAAATTTTATATTTCTAATTAACAATCACCAAACTATATTTTGTTCGCTGTCCCAATTTCTATTTCCTAGGTCCGTACCTCTACCTCAACTCTAAATAAATTCATGATAGGGTTAGTAGCTAATCTTTAATTTTATTAAGTTGCATGGTGGAGTTACTTCAAAAGTAATGTTTGGTAGAGATTAGGTAGAAGTACTGACATAGAAATATTTAGCTAAAGAATAAAGAATTTAACCTTTCAAGTATCAGCTTCTAACTGATCATTAGTTTATCAACTTAACTTGTGCCGACGCAAACCCTATGTTCTTCGAGCTCCAACCTCCAAGCACATAACATTTTAACAAATTAGAGTTTATAAATTTTCTATTTCTAATTAACAATCATCACACTAAATTACAAAAATTCAATTCAAACATCAAACAAAAGAAGTTATTCAAACAAAAATATTAAAAAAACCCAACATGACTTTTGGAGTGACTCCATCATGCAACTTAATAAAATTAAAAATTAGCTACTAACCCTATCATGAAATTATTTAGAGATTAGGTAGAGCTACTAACCTTAGAAATAGAAATTGAGATAGTGAACATAATAAGGAAATTAAAAAGTTATATTTAGCTAAAGAATAAATAACTTAACTATTCAAGTATCAGCTTCTAACTAATTATCAGTTCTTTAACTTAACTTGTGCCGACGTAAACCTCATGTTCTTCGACCTCCAACCTTCAAGCGCATGCCATTTTTCAGAAATTAGAGTTTATAAATTTTTAATTTCTAATTAGCAAACAAAAGAAGTAAAATAACCGAACATGACTTTTGAAGGAACACTACCATGCAACTCAATTAAATTAAAAATTAGCAACTAAGCCTATCATGGAATTATTTAAAGACGAGGTAGAGGTACTAATCTTAGAAATAGATATTGAAATAGTAAACAAAATAAGAAAATCAAAAAGTCATATTTAGCTAAAGAATAAAGAACTTAACCTTTCAAGTACCAGCTTCTAACTGATCATAAGTTTTTCAACTTAACTTGTGCCGATGCAAACCTTATGTTCTTCGATTTCCAACCTTCAAGCGCATGCCATTTTTCAAAAATTAGAGTTTATAAATTTTCTATCTCTAATTAGCAAACAAAAGAAGTAAAATAACCCAACATGACTTTTGAGAGAACACCACCATTTAACTTAATAAAATTAAAGATTAGCTACTAACCCTATCATGAAATTATTTGAAGACGAGGTAGAGGTATTAACCTTGGAAATAGATATTGAAATAGTAAACAAAATAAGAAAATTAAAAAGTCATATTTAGCTAAAGAATAAAGAACTTAACCTTTCAAGTATCAGCTTGTAACTGACATAAGTTTTTCAACTTAACTTGTGCCGAAGCAAACCTTATGTTCTTCGAGCTCCAACCTTTAAGCGCATGCCAATTTTCTCAAATTAGAGTTTATAAATTTTCTATTTCTGATTAGCAAACAAAAGAAGTAAAATAACAAAACATGACTTTTGAAGGAACACCACCATGCAACTTAATAAAATTAAAAATTAGCTACTAACCCTATCATGGAGTTATTAAAAGACGAGGTAGAGGTACTAACCTTAGAAATAGAAATTTAGATATTAAAAAAACATTCAAACATTCAAACAAAAATATTAAAAAAACCCAACATGACTTTTGGATTGACTCCACCATGCAACTTAATAAAATTAAAGATTAGCTACTAACCCTATCATGAAATTATTTAGAGATGAGGTAGAGCTACTAACCTTAGAAATAGAAATTTAGATAGTGAACATAATAAGGAAATTAAAAAGTTATATTTAGCTAAAGAATAAATAACTTAACTTATCAAGTATCAGATTCTAACTAATCATCAGTTCTTCAACTTAACTTGTGCTGATGCAAACCTTATGCTCTTCGAGCTCCAACCTTCAAGCGCATGCCATTTTTCACAAATTAGAGTTTATAAATTTTCTATTTCTAAGTAGCAAATAAAAGAAGTAAGGTAACCCAATATGACTTTTGAAGGAACACCACAATGCAACTTAATAAAATTAAAAATTAGCTACTAACACTATCATGAAATAGTAAACAAAATAAGAAAATTAAAAAGTCATATTTATCTAAAGAATAAAGAACTTAACTTTTCAAGTATCGACTTCTAACTGATCATAAGTTTTCAACTTAACTTATACGACGCAAACCTTATGTTCTTCGAGCTCTAACCTTCAAGCACATAACATTTTAACAAATTAGAGTTTATAAAATTTCTCTTTCTAATTAAAAATCATCACAATATATTATAAAAATTCAATTAAAACATCAAACAAAAGAAGTTATTCAAACAAAATATTAAAAAAAACCCAACAGGACTTTTAGGAATGACCCCACCATGCAACTTAATAACATTAAAGATTAGCAACTAACCCTATCATAAAATTATTTAGAGATGAGGTAGAGCTACTAACCTTAGAAATAGATATTAAGATAATCAACATAATAAGGAAATTAAAAGTTATATTTAGCTAAAGAATAAATAACTTAACTTTTCAAGTATCGACTAACAATCACTCTGTTCTTCAACTTAACGCTTAGCCAACGCAAACCTTATATTTTTGAGCTCCAACCCTTGACGCATGCCATTTTTCAAAATTAGAGTTTATAGATTTTCTATTTCTAATTAGCAAACAAAAGAAGTAAAATAACCCAACATGACTTTTGAAGGAACACCACCATGCAACTTAATAAAATTAAAAATTAGCTACTAACCCTATCATGAAATTATTTATAGACTAGGTAGAGGTACTAACCTTAGAAATAGAAATTGAAATAGTAAACAAAATAAGAAAATTAAAAAGTCATATTTAGTTAAATAATAAAGAATTTAACCTTTCAAGTATCAGCTTCTAAGTGATCATAAGTTTTTCAACTTAACTTGTGCCGACGCAAAACCTATGTTCTTCGAGCTCCAACCTTCAAGCACATAACATTTTAACAAATTAGAGTTTATAAACTTTCTATTTCTAATTAACAATCATCACACTAAATTACAAAAATTCAATTCAACCATCAAACAAAAGAAGTTATTCAAACAAAAATATTAAAAAAACCCAACATGACTTTTGGAGTGACTCCACCATGCAACTTAATAAAATTAAAGATTAGCTACTAACTCTATCATGAAATTATTTAGAGATTAGGTAGAGCTACTAACCTTAGAAATAGATATTGAGATAGTGAACATAATAAGGAAATTAAAAGTTATATTTAGCTAAAGAATAAATAACTTAACTTATCAAGCATCGATTCTAACCAATCATCAAATCTTCAACTTAACTCAGTCAATACAAACCTTATGTTCTTCGAGCTCCAACCTTCAAGCGCATGCCATTTTTCACAAATTAGAGTTTATAAATTTTCTATTTTTAATTAGCAAACAGAGGAAGTAAAATAAGCCAACATGACTTTTGAAGGAATACCACCATCTCAACTTAATAAAATTAAAATTATACAATAAGTCCATCATAGAATTATTTAAAGACGAGGTAGAGGTACTAACCTTAGAAATAGATACTGAAATAGTAAACAAAATAAGAAAATTTAAAAGTTATATTTAGCTAAAGAATAAAGAACTTAACCTTTCAAGTATCAGTCAATCGATCATAAGTTTTTCAACTTAACTTGTGCCGAAGCAAACCTTATGTTCATCGAGCTCCAACCTTCAAGCGCATGCCATTTTTCAAAAATTAGAGTTTATAAATTTTCTATTTCTAATTAGCAAAGCAAAGAAGTAAAATAACCCAACATGACTTTTGAAGGAACACCACCATGCAACTTAATAAAATTAGAAATTAGCTACTAACCCTATAATGGAATTATTTAAAGACGAGGTAGAGGTACTAACCTTAGAAATAGAAATTGAAATAGTAAACGAAATAAGAAAATTAAAAAGTCATATTTAGCTAAAGAATAAAGAACTTAACCTTTCAAGTATCAGCTTGTAACTGATCATAAGTTTTTCAACTTAACTTGTGCCGAAGTAAACTTTATGTTCTTCGAGCTCCAACCTTCAAGCGCATGCCAATTTTCATAAATTAGAGTTTATAAATTTTCTATTTCTAATTAGCAAACAAAAGAAGTAAAATAACAAAACATGACTTTTGAAGGAACACCACCATGCAACTTAATAAAATTAAAAATTAGCTACTAACCCTATCATGGAGTTATTAAAAGACGAGGTAGAGGTACTAACCTTAGAAATAGAAATTGAAATAGTAAACAAAATAAGAAAATTAAAAAGTCATATTTAGTTAAAGAATAAAGAATTTAATCTTTCAAGTATCAGCTTCTAACTGATCATAAGTTTTTCAACTTAACTTGTGCCGACGCAAACCCTATTTTCTTCGAGCTCCAAC